>NW_008343385.1:5122621-5131721 GCF_000622305.1 Nannospalax galili | reverse complement strand
CGGGACTTTCTCCCTCTCCTCTCTCTCTCTCTCTCTCTCTCTCTCTCTCTCTCCCTCTCTCTCCCTCTCCCCCTCCCTCTCCCTCTCCCTCTAATATATATACCCCAGACTCCCCATTTCATGCTTCCTGGGATAGCTAACATTTTATCTAGGGAACAACTAGCAGAACACAGCCTCAGATGCACAGTTCCTGGCTTGGGGAGGGCCTGGGAAGCCTCTTCCATTGGTAAGCTGGGAGGACCTTAGGAAAGCTCAAAGCCTTCATGAACCAAAAGTTTGATTGTGGTGTTTTGGTGAGACAGTAATTCCTCTGGGAAACAGGTCAGCTCAGAAGAGAAATCCTCTTTTGTCACACTATCTGACTCGGGGCAGCAGCTCGGTGCCATCTTGAAAGGGAATCCATCCTTAAAACCTGAGCTACCCTGAGAGCCTGACGTCAGAGAACATTCACAGGCCAAGGAGCCTTCATTTGGCTTGCCACAGCCTGTGGGTGAGGGGAGGTCCAGAGAGGCAACTGGAGAGTGGGAGGGCCAGACACTGGCAAGCGAAGGGTATGGCTGGCAAGAGGCTGAGCTCAGGTTGGGAAGGCCTAAGGAGAGACAAGTCCACCCTCAGTGGCCAGGACCAGCTCTCATCCACAGAATTACTCCGGAGTTTGACATCTCGGAGTCTGAAGTCCCCTAGAACCTCCTGTCTGTTGTTCATTGCTGTAGAGCCTGAGAACTCAAAGTTTCAGGTCCTCTGCCTGTGCTTACCTTTCTAGTATCCTTTCACTTCCTTTTGGATTTCCAAAGCTCTTTCTGCCTTTCTCCTTTTTCTTACTCTGTATTTCCTTCAGCTCTCACAGAGGCAGCCTCTAGTCTCTCATTTTGCACAAGATCCCTTACAACCTCACTTTAGAAACAGTTCTTGGGTCTGGTGTGTGGTAATACACACCTTTAATCCCAGCACTTAGGAGTCAGTCAGTCAGATCTCTATGAGTTTGAGGGCAGCCTACTCTACAAAGTGAGTTTCAGGCTATCTAGGGTTGCATAGTGAGAACCTATCTCAAAAATAAAATAAAATATTAAATAAAATAAAATAGCACAGTTCTTTGTAATCCAGGCTGGAGGCTGCCTTAGGAAACTTCCATCACTCAGGCAGGATGCCTTGTGAGATGGGCTGCATATCCTATTGTGGTCACAAGGAGTCATACAACCCCACATGCATTTCACCTTTTCCATCCCAAACGCAGTTTTAACTGTCTCCATCTTATCCTGGCTCAGGTCTTTGGGGGAAGTCCTGGCACAGCACCTGCATAGGCCAGATGGTTTGTTTGATTTTCTTTTATTTACCCTAAGAGAATGGAATGAATGCCAACTTTTCTGATGATAAAATATGATTTGTCACCACAAAGTAAGGAATCTACCTGCAGCCACACAAATGCCGTACAAATTCACAGAGAAACTAGATTTCCTCTTGTCTTTCTGGAAATTTCTTTGGAGTAAATAATTTAAGTTGAAATTCACGTTAAATTCTATGTGGAATCAGAAACTTGGATTACTTTTGGGTAGAGACAAAGGAGATTTTCTTGAACATAAATTTTGTTTTTATGGTAATGATTATACATTCTAGAAGTAAAACAGCTTCTCTTTTCAAATTAGATGATAGAATATCTTCTCTAATTTATATGCATCTTAGAGAATATATATTAGAATCCTCTGAAACTACGTATAGATCATGTGAAAGGGAAAGAAAACAGAAAGAAACCCAGGGCTACTAAAATGGTGGAAAAGCAATACTGTTTTAACTTGATGAAAATTCCTTTTATTTAGCATTTGTGACCAAAGAACCAACAATGTAATTGATAAATTTGCAAGGAATCTTCTGGACTCTATGCCTCATGATGCTATCATCCTACTCAGAGGAGATTTGCCAGGGAACTCTCTCCGTTACATGCATTACTGCGAGGGATTGAGGCCAGATATTTCATTAGTGGATCAGGAAGTAAGTAGATGAAAAATATAGCAACCACTTAAAACATGTTTTTAGAAAAATTCTATTTGAGCCATTCATGGTACCACATACCTATTACTTGAGTCCTAGATTTTGAAACCAGTCCATCATACTATGACCCCATCTAGACAGACAGACAGACAGGAAGACTTTTTAAAAAGTAGTTAGGTATAATGTGGACTTTATAGCATGCCTTTCAGAAGCCTTCTGCAGACTTCCAGCAGTATTAGTTCACATGCCTACTCCTAAAATACTATCAAAGGTGAATGACTAGACTTGGGCACACTATTGCCCTGAGCTACCCGAACAAACTCAGGAGTGTGTTTGTGAAAAAGAAGTCAGCAGACCTGGTAGGTTACCATGAGGACCATCAGCAGACCCCATAGATTACCATGAGGACCATCAGCAGGCCCCGTAGGTTACCATGAGGACTGTCAGCAGACCCCATTGATTACCATGAGGATCATCAGCAGACCCCATAGGTTACCATGAGTACCATTAGCAGACCCCTTAGGTTACCATGAGGACCGTCAGCAGATCCAGTACTTTCCCATGAGGGCCAACTGAGGAGCAGTGAGTTCATGCCATACAGAGGCTGTTTAGTTGATGTCATATCCCAGGAACTGAGACTGTGGGGCAGTAAGATCTTATTTAGTGAATATTTTTGAGCTTTATGATGTATACTTAAAATTAGTCACTTGATAGTTAAATGACTTACACAGGATAAGTAAAACACTATCATACTTGCTCAAATGATGGTGTTCAAAGTGTAAGTAGGAGTCTTCTATGAAAGGATAGAATTAAGTATATAATTAAGAAAAGTAATTTTTCTAATAATTTGTTTTAATGGAAAAAAAAATGTAAAGTCAGACATAGTGACACATACCTGTAGTCCAGTTCTCAGGACCTAGAGGCAGGAAGATCAAGAGTTTGAAGCCAGCCCATGGGACATAGTAAGACCCTGTTGCAAACAAACAAACGAAATATAGATACGGATATAGATATGTAATTAATTGGAGATTAGTACTTAATTTAGATAATTTAACTTTTAGCTTTGAGGTCTAGTTTATTATGTGATTGAGCTTCTCAAGGGCAGAGATTATATCTTATTCATTGTAAGTGAATAATACTTATTTTTTAGTAAATGAAAGCATGGAGTAATAATAGATTTGTGCATTTTATCTAGGTTATTTGGTCTGGCCATCAAAGACTTTCAACCACAGCAATAATTTGAACACTATTGTGTGCCATACAATGTGCTAGGGGCACAGAGATGAAAAGATACAGTCCCTTCCCTCTGGGAGCTCACAGGCTAGTGAGGAGTGAGCCTAGAGCTATATTAGAGGTAGGTACAAAGGGCTGACTGGGGAGCCTGGGAAGGGCACCCATGTCCTCATTTCTGAAAACTGAGTACTGTTCTCTAGCTTAAACTGGGCACAATCATCCAGAGTCAGTAAATTCATGGAGACAAATGAAACATGGGGCATTGATGAGAGTCATTAGTGATAGTCATCTCTTAAGACATAAATCCCAAGAATTAAGTCATCCTTAAAAGAATAGCCAGCACCACATTCCTTAGTTGGGCTTGAATGTATTTTTTTTTTCAATTGCTAAGAGTTATATTCATATTTTAGAACCTTTTCATGCTTGTTGATAAACCTGATGCTTTAAGACATGCACCCCAAGTTGTGGCTTTGTGATTTTTCTGACAGATGATGACTTATGAGTGGTATTTACCTAAGATGGCAAGGCATTTACCAGGAGTGCACTTTCCTGGGGACCGGTGGAACCCTGTGGAAGGAGTATTGCCTAGTGGGATGGTCACGTTTAATCTTTATCACTTTCTTGAAACAAATAAACAGTAAGCATTCTTTTCATATAATAGCTTTTCTAAAATCTTAAGCTTTTCTAAAATTGTTTCTGTAGCAGCTGTGTCTCATCCAAAAGACCAATTTTCTACACCTATTTCCCTGTCACCAGTGAGATTATCTTTGTAATTAAATTGAATATCTGTGCATAAATGAGGCCAGGCAGAAATAAATGTTATTGTTCTGGGTAAAGGAAAAATAAAGACAGATTAGCAAGAACAGCAAATAAGACCTTAGCACAATTCTGAGAAATTGGAGATGTGCCTGCCTACTTGAAGTCATTGCAGGTGGATCGCAAGCAATTACAGTTTCCTCCTGATCAGCACTGTGGCCCCTTTTTAAGTGTAAAGCAATTTTTTTCCAGGAGTAATCACTATATAAAAATAGCTTAAGGATTTTTATAAAGGATAAGACATTTTTATAAATAAGAAAAACACCTACAGTTTATGCTAGCTGAGGCTAAAATAAGAGAATTGTGAATTCTATACTTGAGAACATAAAATTACTTGTAGTTAAGGTCAAGAATAAATAACTCCTTCAGTGGTAAAATACTGAACATTTCTTCTGTCCATGAGATGCTTGGAGTTGTCCAGAGCTTAAAGAAGAAAAATTTATTTCATGCTTTTTTTTTTCTTATAAAGACAACTTGAGAAAATATAGATTCCAAAGTTAAATTATCCCTTGGTAAGAACGTAGTAATGTGATGTTTTCAGTGTGCCAAGCCTGTGTTCTTGGTTCATGGAAGAACGAAGGTAATAGCCATAAATATGATATGAGAGTAACATTCAATTTTTATATTCAGAATAAGACATAATGAACCATTAACATTCCCAAACTGACATTTTTTTGTAAATTTTATTTAGTTCAACCTCAAAAAATTTACCAAGTATTTACTGTGTTACAGCTTATATTAGGCCCCAGCAATAAAAAGGTAAGTGAATGCAAGATGTGAATGCAAGCAGCCAGGATGTAGAAAGTTCTTCACTAGCAAGTGTTACACATGCCATATGGTCTACTGAATAGATTGTTTGACCATATAAGCTAAACCTTCTGGGAACATGGACAAAGAAGCCGGTAACTGCCTGGGAGCAAGCATTCAGTTAATATTTGCTAAGAATTGAGAGTTCAAGGACTGGAACAATAGCTCAGTGGTTAAGAGTGCTTGCTGCTCTTCCAGAGGACCCAAATTCAGTTCCCAGCACCCAGGTCAGGCAGCTAACAGTGGCCTGTGACTCTAGCTCCAGGGGATCCAATACCCTCTCTGGCCTCTGGCGCACCCATATACATATGAACATACACCTAGAGAGACAAACACAAAAATAAAAATTTTAAAAAGCAAAAAGGAAATGAGAATCCAGACTGTCCAAGAACAATGTTGTGAGAATATCATCTGCTCCCTGGGAAATGAGAGAGTAAGGGGAATTATAAAGCGATGAGTATCATCTCTCTTTCAAGGGCTACCACTCTTTACCTTTTGATGAACTCTTTTTTATTCCATTCACTTTAACATAAATTATTTATATGCACATACGCATAGCTACAGGTATGTTGTGTTTTAGAATGGAGATAATGTTTGATTCTCTATCCATCTTTTCTACCTAAGGTGTCGTAAGCATTTTCCTTGTAATCAGTAAAATGTCGTTAACAACATTTTTTGCAGCATAATATCTCCATATGATAACATCTTTTAACAAATATTTTGTTTTTAGAAATTTTTATTGTTTATAGATTTTTGCTGTTATTACGTGGTAATAAACATTCTGGCCTGTAATGTTTTGGTCTAATAAAAATTTTAGGATAAATATTGCTTCTTGGTATCTAATTTTAAAGTTTATCGTAGAACAGTGTATTCTTTTTCTAAAAAACTAGAAAAATAGCTGGGTATGGTGGTGCATGCCTTTAATCCCAGCACGTGGGAGGCAGAGGCAGGAGGGTCTCTGTGAGATCCAGGCCAGCCTGGTCTGCATAAGGAGTTCCAGGCCAACTAGGGCTGCAGGGAGACCCTGTCTCAAAAAAAAAAAAAAAAAAAAGACCTAAAAGATGATGCCTCTTTGTAGTTTTTTTTTTTGAGAGGTAGAATTTTAAATCTTTTGGATAGAATAACTAGTATTGGTATATTAGAATACTATCACTAATATTAATAATATATTAGTAGTCATTAGAATATTAATACCTCAGAAGCGAAATTACTAAATTCTGAAGACATAAATGGCTTAAAGGCATTTGATAGGACCATCATTTAATGAAGTCTCCCTCAATGGACACTTTTAAGGAAGGAAGCTAATTTGTTGAGGAGCTATTATTTTCAACATGAGTAAAATTTACTTTTTTTGTCACACATTTCTATGAACTTTGACATGTGGATGGATATTTGTGTGTTTATCACATGGTTAGGATACAGGATAGTCCAGAACCCCAGACCTCCCCATGCTGCTCTTGTGTGGCTGTGCTGTCCCTCAGCCTGACTGGCAGTGAGTGCTCTGCCGCTCCTTACTATTGTGCTGCTGTTTCCAAAATATCATAGAAGGTAGGGGCTGGAGAGATAAGAGCACTGGCTGTTTTTATAGAAGACCCGTGTTCCAATCCCAGCACCCACATGGTGGCTAACAACCATCCATAACTTCAGTTCCAGGAGATCTGACACCCTCTTCTGTCCTCCACAGGCACTGCACGATATGGGTGCACTTACACACATGCAGGCATACCACTCGTACACATAAAATAAATAAATTTTTTAAAAAAGAATAAAAATAATCATAATGTAACTTTTAGATACCAGCATGTTTTTTGCTTAGTGTAATGCCTTCAAAAATCATCCAAATTAATGATGACTAGGCCTAGTGATACAGGCCTGAATGACTAACCTAGTGAGACCCTGTCTCAAAATAAAAAATTAAACGAGGACTGGGGACATAGATCAGTGCTAGAGTGCTTGCAGTGGTACTGAATCAATGGATCATCTGTGCTGCTGATTTGGGGGATGGGGTGGGGAGTGCAGGAGGGGAATTGTCCCTGAATACAATGGAGACTTTCTCACTTCAGGTGAGGAGTGAGTCAGGGAGCTAGGGTGCCAGATGATCAATGGCCACCAAAGTCATGCCAGGCTAGTGGCTTCTGGATCATTTCTCTCCCAAACGCAAAGATAAACCAGAGGCTGAGTTTCAGAAAGGAGCCTTATCGGTAGGTAAGAGTTTTAGAGAAAGGAAGCAAGCAGAGTTCCGTTGTAGCATGGGGTCCCAAGAAAAGATTGCTACCAAGTGTCCTGCTCTGGGGGTCAGTAAGGCTTTATTGGGTTGAGGCATGGAGGTGAGCTAGTTGGTCCATTTGTCTCACTCATGACTGGTGTTTGGGACATACTTTACAAGGATCTGATCATGCCTTGCTTCCAGGCAGCTGTGCTCATTTGGTTTCTATGTAAAAGGAGAAGAAAGAAAAAAACAAGAAGTCAGAACACAAACCAGTGCCCTTAAACATTTTTCATATTTCTGCCCTCTGGCCAGGAAAGAACTGCCCATAGAATCAAAGACATTTGGGGCTTCTGGCCAGGACAGCACTTAGTATCAAGTACAGGAGGCAGAGTGCCCCATTTCTGAGGTCCTCACCCCTAAACCCCCAACTAGTCTTCTTCCTGTTCTCATCACTACCAGTGTCTAGTGTGAACCCTGCTGGTAGTTTGCCCTGCCAGTTGTGCAAACTCCTTTTAGGGTCACATCTGTGCACAACACAGTGAACTCAGGGCTCAAAGATAAGCCAGGAATTCAGTTTTATGAGTTTTATGAGATTTTTTGTATTGATTGTTCAGCTTTCTAGTCACCCCAGTTCTTTCCCGTTCGCTGGGGTTAGAAAGCTTCCATCTCCTGACATGGACTTCCTGAGACTTCTCTTTGCGTCTTGGGTCAAACTGTAGAAAAAAATGAAAAGCAATGGGGATTTATTAAATGCACATGATGCTGGAACCACTGTTTCGCTGAGTAGAGAGAATGGTTCCCCTCACTCAAAGTTTGGGGTTCCTGTCCAACCACCACTGCCATGGCTTTGCTGCTAACCCCACACTGCCATGGCATTGCCCTGCTGCCTGAGGACAGGGAAGGTCCCCTTCTCTTCAAACCTCAGGTTTCCCTTTTCTCACTCCTTGGCCTTGAACTGGGAGCTGTTTGTCCTCATTTGTCATCTACCTCTGGGCTTCAGGTCCTTTGAGTCAGGCAAGGCAATACTGGAGACAAAGGCCAGGCTCCCTGCTGGTTTGGAAGAACATGGAGTTCTGGTGCTTTCCCCAGACTTCTCTGTGGTTTCCCTGTCAGGTCCTCAGATAGCTGCTGCTGAGTTCCTCCAGGAGCCAAGACTAAGTGCAGCTTAGTCTTTCTCCATCTTCCCCAGCTGTCACATTGGAGGATGCTTTATGCTATATTCAGATATCACATACAGCTTTAAGCAGCTCTGGGAAACTTAGCAGATGAGATGAGACACAAAACAGTTAGTGATGGGGTGAAAAAATTTTACCTATAAGCTGAAATTGTCCCTTTCAAAGTTTTCCAAAGTTTTTACTTTCAAATAATTCTCCCAATTATTTGAAATATGATCCTTTTTCCCCCTTTCCTACTTAGTAATAGCTATTAAGGCATAAACCACAAATTAGAAGAGAACTGTTGTTTAAGCTATTTATATATAATTTTTGCAGGCTCCAAGGCTCCTAATAGTTACTGAAATCTAATTAATTTAATTCCAGCAAGTATTTATTATGTGTTAACCTCCTGCTGTGTGGAATTCAGAGTTAATTCAGGGACAGAGGGCCTATCCTCAGGATGCTTCTAGGCTTCTCAGGGAGACTTACAAATGCAAATAATAAGTATAAAAATGACAAAAGAGATAATAAAACACAATGGGAATGCAAAGAATGAGAGCCTTCTGAAAAGGAATATATGAGACCTTTAAGTCCACTTGCAAAATAAAAAGAGTTATCAAAGAAAGCATTTGTTTACATGTGGCACTCTTCCACACCAGTATCCCTGGTAATAATGCTCATTCCTACTTCTAATGACAGACAGGAAGATTTCATTTCATCTATTTCTATTTGTTTCTTTCACAGTACGATGAATTCCATACATTATACTTGGGAAGGATTTAAATAAACCAACATGTTCGAAAATGGTTTATAAATAAGGTTTAAAGGGTCAAAAATGACCTTTCAGATTGGCGTGGTGGTGCACGCCTTTAATCCCAGCACTTGGGAGGCAGAG
>NW_008343385.1:5113473-5122405 GCF_000622305.1 Nannospalax galili | reverse complement strand
TATAGGGAGACCCTGTCTCAAAAAGACCAAAATAAATAAATAAATAAAATACTACTACTACTACTAATAATAATAACCTTTCATGAATTAAAGAAATTTAACATTTAGAATTTTAAAAGTACATATTTTTTTGTGTGTTCAATAGAAGAGAAACATTTGTTTGCATAGGAATTCATGAAGGTGACCCAACTTGGAAAAAGAACTATTCACTTTGGCCATGGGGATCTTGTGACAAATTAGTTCCTTCAAGGATTGTTTTCAACCCAGAGGAATGGATTAATCTCACAAGAAACATCTATAACTGGACTGAACAATATGGAAGGTATGAACAGCAGGTGTGTCTTTAAGCAGAAGTAAACGATTTTTGTTTGCCAGTAAAAACTGCATTTTGCAATACCTTATTTTTATTATTTTTTTGTATTTTTGTTTAATTTCTTTTTAATTTTGTTTATTTTTATTTCATGTGTATGAGTGTGTTGCCCACAGGTATGTGTTATCATATGCATGCAGTGCCTGTGGAGATAGAAGAGGGTGTCATGTCAAACCCCCTGGAACTAGAATTACAGATGGTTGTTCCCAGCACTGACATGGTGCTAGGAACTCAACCCAGTCCTATGCAAGAGCAGCCAGTACTCTGAACCACCACTGAGCCATCTCTCCAGCCACTCCCTCATTTTTTTGAGACAGGGTCTCACTATGTAGCCTTGACTGGAATGCTCTATGTAGACCAGGCTGGCCTTGAACTCACAGAAATTCACCTGCCTCTGTCTCCTGAGTGTTGGGATTAAAGACGTACTCTTCCATACCCTTGTTTTTAGATTTTTGAGACTAGCCGGCCAGGCTGGCCTCATATTCAGAATCCTCCTGCATCAGCTTCCTGAGTGCTGGAATTATAGGCCTGTGCTACCACATTTGGCTCTTGAGATGCCTTTTAGTTTTTTGTTTTGTTTTTTTATAAATATCATTTGCTGCCCACAAAGGATCATAAAGCATGAACTATTAGAGATGGTTTCTCTCTTGTCCTCCTGTATATGGAGTGACGGGAAGACCTGGGGGAAAAGGCTGTGGTTGAGTGTGTTCCACAAGAATTCAATGTATGGTATCTTGTGCTTTCAGGCCTTTTGAAAGTTCATGATCCAGTACCCTACATTAATTACCTTAAAACTGGAAGGGACTCATTAACTGTAGTTAAACTTTAAGAGGCACTCTGTTGCCCATGACCATTTCCACATGCATGAACTTGTCGTGTTCTTCTTTCCACAAAAATGCAGATAAGGGATCAGCATGTGGCTCAGTGGTACAGCACTTGCCTAGCGTGTGGAGTGGAATGAGGTGTTCAATCCCCAGCACCCCTCCCAAAAAAGACAATTATTCTGTAAGGAAGACTGTGTTTAAGAACCTTTTTCCACGGTTATTTGGCATTAACTTTGTTGTATTGTTTTAGGTCATTATTTGTCTTAATCATCTCTTTATAGAGTTTATTCTTTCCCTTATGGAAAATTAATCTCATCTAACAAATTGCCCCGTCATCTAATATTTGAATTATGAATATTTTAATATTATTTACTTAACTGTTTATAATTCAGAAACAAGAGGCATGATCATGATTTTGCCTGCATGTATGTAAGTGTACCTGTGGATACAATGCCCGTGGAGGCTAGAAGAGGATGTCAGATCTTCTGGAACTGGACTTACAAGCAGTTGTTAACTGACATGTGTGTGCTGGGAACTAAACCCAGGTCTTCATCAAGAGCAGCAAGTGCTCAGTGGTTACACCGAGCCAGCTCTCTATCCCCTGTAAAGAGATTTTTAATCAACATGAGCAAACATGCCATGTTATTGTATGGTAGCCAGAGCTGTATAACCATTTTGCTGTGATTCATAAGGCAAGTTAAAAAACAACATACTTTGCTGGATGCTGTGGTACATGCCTATAACCCTAGCACTCAAGAGGCTGAGTCAGGAGGATTGTGAATTCAAGGCTACCTGAACTACATAGTAAGACCCAGTCTCAAGAAAACAAAAGAAAATTTTTTGAAGGGAATTGCATTCACTTGAGCTAGCTGATGAGTAGTACATGTATATTTCATCCATTAGCTCCCTTCTATCAAAGATGCGTAACAGGAAATTTTAATTAAGAAAAACCAGCGGTCATTGGCCAGAATTCTTCAAGCAGTACCATCACCTCAACAGTGATTTAGTGATGCCCCTCTTCATGCTTACCTCTTTGTTTCACAGCCCTCTGATTCTTGGCTGTGTAATGTGGCCTGTCCCTCACTCTGTTACCTCGTTGCTGTCTTAACACCTCTCAGGAGCAGCTGGACCCTCAGCACCTCCAGCCTCTTCCTCTCAGTCCTCCTGTGAGGCTCAGTTAAGAGCACATCTATCAAAACTCAAAATATTTTGTTTGATCACTGTCAGTACTTCAAATCCAACTTACTTTAATGGCCTTATAAGATTATAAAACAAGCATTACATGTCCATGGCATTAAATGTAACTGATGAAAAGATACTGTTTTTCTTGTAATTACAGGTTTGATCCATCTTCTTGGGACTCTGTGGCCAATGAAGAGATGTGGCAAGCAAGGTAACTGACTACATTTTGTATTTGCAGTCTGTTTTTAATATAGCAGAGAAATAGCCTGTGGCACTTCTCATTCTATATAGGGGAGTGGTAATAAAATAACGTCTATGAGAAGCTATTTTGTTTGGGGCATTCTATTAATCATTATATATGGATAATCTCATTTTATCCTCATAATAACCTGGGAAGTTGTATTGGCTCCATTTTACAAAAGAACTGGAGGTAGATGGGATTTCCAAGGGCTCTTAGCTACAGAGATGGAGTCCAAAACTCATCTGACCATGGGACACTCTTAATTCCTGTGCTGTTTTTCCAGCTAAGCCAGCGAGAGGAGTGAGATTGAATGGAATTACTCATTACAACCCTCCTCTGTTTGTGGTCTGTCAGTCAGTTATTAAAGACTCAGTTAATGCTAATCAGAGGTCAGGCACTGTGCCAGGCCTGAAGCTATTACATATGAATGTGGCACTGCTCCTGCCCTTGTGAAGCATACAGTCTGTGACAGCAGACCATGCTAAGAGATTTAACTGGGAGCTGGAGAGGTAGCTCAGAGGTTAAGAGAACTGGCAGCTCTTGCAGAAGACCTAGGTTTGGTTCCCAGCACCCAAATGGCACCTTAACAATTGTCCGTAGCTCCTGATCTAGAGGATCTGACACCATCTTCTGATTTCCTCAGGCATTGAATGCATGGGCGCATATATGGCAAAACCCTCATGCACATAAAATAAAAACAAATATTTTAAAAAAGGGATTTAATTGTCACTGTGGTAGACACTGTACTTTGCTGTTGCTCAGAGAAAGGGGTTTACTGTCCCACGTGGAACACTTCTTGGTGGCACTGCTGCTTCTTGTGGTCCCTGTCATAATTTTTAAGTAATCAAAACAACCAACAGTGACCAGTGAGATGACCCAATAGGTAAAGGCACTTGCTGCCAAGCCTAACAACCTGAATTTAATCCCCTGAGTCTACAAAGTGGAGAGAGAGTGCCAACTCCTGCAAGTTGTCCTGTGACCTACACACAAAAAAAATAAATAAATAAATAATAAATAAATAAATAGCCAGGCCTGGTAATGCACACCTTTGATCTCAGCACTTAGGAGGCAGAGGCAGGTGGATCTCTGTGAGATCAAGGCCAGCCTGGTCTACATAGTGAGTTCTAGGCCAGCTGGAACTACAGGGAGACCCTGTCTCAAAAAGACAGATAAATAAATGCAAGAAAACACACAAATTTCGGCCTAAATATTAGCACAGAGGTCCTAAGGACTACAGACAAAAATGTCGAAGCCCCATCTGTGCTTCCCAGCTAGGGCATGTTCTGAGAACTGAGTTGTGGTATAATGCATGTACATATATTGAAAGAGATTTATTAGGAATTACCTAGAAATGCAGTTCCTTTGGCCAGCAAGATGGCTCAGCAGGTAAAGGCGCTTGCTTCCAAGCCTGACAATCTGAGTTCAATCCCCAGGACCCACAGAGTAGAGGAGACAACTGACTCCCACAAGTTGTCCTCTGTCCTCCACATTTCTGCCATGGCACATATAAACACCACCCCAGCACACAAAATAAATGTCATAAAAAAAAAATTTAAAGAAAGAAATACAGGGCTGAGAGATGGCTCAGTGGCTAAGAGCACAGGCTGCTCTTGCAAAGGACCTGGGTTCGACTCCCAGAACCCATGTGGCAGCTAACAACCACCCGTAACTCCAGTATACACTCTTAAAATAAAAATAATAAGTAAAGGGGCTGGAGAGATGGCTCAGCAGTTAAGAACACTGGTTGTTCTTGCAGAAGACCCAAGTTCGAATCCTAGCACCCACATGGCAGCTAACAGATGTCCGTAACTCCAGTTCCAGGGGATCCAACGGCCTCTTCTGTCCTCTGCGGGCATTGCATGACATGGGTGCACTTACCTACATGCAGGCAATACATGCATACACATAAAATAAAAATAATAAAATATTTAAAATTTTTTTTTAAAAAATAAGTAAAATATTTAAAGAAAGAGAAATATAGCTCCAAGATAATTTTTTAAATAGCTCTACTGGGCTGGAGAGATGGTTCAGCAGTTAAGAGCAATGATTCCTCTTGCAGAAGACCTGGGTTTGGTTCCTAGCACCCACATGGCAGCCAATAACTCTCTATAACTCCAGTTCCAGGGGATCTGATGCCCTTTTCTGACTTTCACGGGTGTTGCATGACATGGGTACCCTTACACACATGCAGGCAATACACACATACACATAAAACAGTAATAATATTTCTTTTTTTAAATTTTTTATTTTTTATTGTTTTATGTGTATGCGTGCATTGCTGCATGTAGGTAAAATGCACCCATGTTGTGCAATACCCGCGGAGGACAGAAGACGCTGTCAGATCCCCTAGAACTGGAGTTACAGATCGTTGTTAGCTGCTATGTGGGTGCTGGGATTCGAACCTGGGTCTTCTGCAAGAACATTCAGTGTTCTTAACTGCTAAGCCTTCGCTCCAGCCCCATAATAATGTTTCTTAAAAATAGTTCTGTAATTTATGCAATAGTTTTTGAAAAATTAGCAAATGGCATAAAGTTTCCTATCTGGTTAGAGGGACAAATACTTGCTTTGAAGACTTAATCAAAGATACCCTGTGTTTGCACAATTCTTCACTGTGATTGAATGAGGGAAATCTGGGGAGAAATCATGTAAAAGAAAGCAGGCCATTATTCAGGCAGGTATTGATTCAGTTGATGTGCTGAATACAGTTTGGATGGATTCATGTGGTCAGAGTCCAGCAACCTTTGAAGAACTGGGCACACATGGCACAGGCTGCTGTCACAGGCACCTTGAGAGATGTGTTGACAATGCCTCTAGTCTCCCCATTCCCAGCTGCTCTTCTGTAGCAGTGCCACACATCTGGAGGAATCCGGTGTCTCATAGCAATGGGGGGACACGGCCTTTCTTCCTGGAGACTTGGCATGGAGTGTGAGCACTGCCTTTAGAGGGGGCGGATCACTCTTGGTTCAGAGTGAACTTCAACGAACATGAGAAAGTGAAAAATAAATAAGGGTTTTGTACATCCCGTCCCCATAGAAAGCCTGCAAGATTCAGTCCTGCATGTAAAATTGGTGGTATGGTTTTAATGAAGGTTCTTCCTTCCACCCCCAGGATGAAAACACCGTTCTTCATCTTTAGCCTAGCAGAAACTGCCAACATGCCCTCAGATGTGAAAGCCCAACTCTACGCTCATGCATATAAAGTATGTTCCAGTTTTATTGAAGGATATTTGTTGTGATATGGTAGTGACTGCGATGGAGACAGGGTGTACCACAGAATTCCTTTGTTTTCAGTTAATCTTGGGCATTATAAAGCAGCACCTAAGAAAACGTGTTCAGTTATATTATAAACAATGTCTAAAGCAAATGGCTGCAGTAAGCAGACTATTGCCTCCGCCCCACGATGCCCATGTCCTAACCTCCTGTGTTAGGACCTGAGACTATTACCTTCCACAGCAAAGGGGACTCTGTAGGTGTGGTTGAGTTAAAGGATTTAAGCTAGGCTACCTAAATGAACCCATGAGATCACAGGAGCCTTACTGAAAGGAGGCTGGAGGATCAGGGTCAAGGAGATGGGAGGCAGAAGCAAAGGTCAGAGGGAGAGATTTGAGGATGGTACCCACTGGCTATGGAGATGGAGAATTACAGTTGCAGAGGTCTCTGAAAAATTGAAAGGAAAGAACAGATGCCCCTCCAGAGCATCAGGAGCTCAGCCCTGCTGACTTCACAGCTTCTCAACCACAGCGTAAGACACTGAACTTGGGCTATTTTCAGCTACAATACTTACGGTACTTTGTTATAGCAGTGATAGGAAACTAACAAAATGGCTTTATAAAAAACAAATAAGGGGCTGGAGAGATGACTCAGCGGTTAAGAACTCTGATTGTTCTTGCAGAAGACCTGGGTTCGAATTCCAGCACCAACATGGCAGCTAACAACTGTCCGTAACTCCAGTCCCAGGGGATCCGACAGCCTCTTCTGACCTCCATGGGCATTGCACAACACGGGTGCACTTACCTACATGCAATACATGCATACACATAAAATAAAAATAATAAAATTTAAAACAAAACAAAAACAAATAATCCTAGCATTCAGGAGGCAGAGGCCGGTGGATCTCTGTGAGATTAAGGCCAGCCTGCTCTACATAGCAAATTCTAGGTCAGCTCAAAAACAAAAAAGATCTAGCATGTTATCCTGTGTGCAAAATCCTGACCCTGGCTACACTTGAAATGATAGGACTGTAGAGAAGACATGACTAACGATAAAAGGTCACAGAGAGAGGCTGTCTTCAAACCGACTTTACCCATCAGATCTTCTGACGACATAGCTAACACCTCTTTACCAGGTTAGGAGCATGGTGAGAGGCTTGCAATAGCGGTATTTTGACAAGGCTCAGGTTTTCTGTGATTTGTAGTACTAGACTCTTCCAATACCTGCAGAAATGGTCTTCAGTTTGCCGTGTAGAAAACAAATACCCTGGCTGGGGCCTGTGTACATGGAGCCCAGGCCCTGTAGGTATGAGTGGTGATGTGTTTCTTCTCTCCAGACAGCTGTAGCTGTGCTCAGCCAGTGCATTTGTTTGCTGCTGAGTTAAAACAGCATGACGCCCAATCAGCATGACTCCTGGTCCTAAGGTTTGATAATTCTCTATTTATTCATTCGCCCTCCCTCACAGCATTTATTGAGCACCTACTTCATGTTGCATATGGTGTTAGAAAAATCCTTGTCCCTGCTGTCACAAAGGTGACAAGCTACAGAAGGGGCCTGAGGATGAGCCAGTCCTCCATCTCTTCTCAGATTTGTATGTGCTGCCAGAGAGTTGGGGCTGAGCACTGAGAAGAGATGTCACTGCAAGATCAGGAGGAGCTAGCCAGACAGATGAGAGGGCAAGAAAGTGAGACATGGGGAAGGGCAGTCTCTAAGAAGGTAACCTTGGGGGCAGAGGACTTCTCTAGAGCATGCCCTCAAGGACAGCAGGGGAGTCAGTTCTGTGATGTAGACTGTAGAGTTCTGCCTGGCAGCTGAATGGTCTATTTTCTAGGCCCACTCTACCATAGTTGTCAACTGTAAATCAGCTAAGCTTTCCAGACCTGGGAAGTGTGCTGATGCCAAGAATAGTCAGGAAGCAAGCAGTGTTTGTTAGGGAGAAAACTGACATCTAATATTTCACAGTGATAACTCGTTTGTCAGGCCGCCACCAAAGCACCTATGTGGATTTATTGTCCCAAAGGCAAGCTTCATTCTTTGCGATGAACACAGACTATGGGAGAACTCTTCATGTAGGTCTTGTCGTAAGTGATGCAGTTCCACTCCCAGTACCTGGTTTTCAGGGTATTCCTGTTAGGCATAAAGAGAACTTTTGTTATTATTTACATTGTCCCATTCAATAGTTTATACTGAACATTAGGGATAAATTGGGTAAGTTGAAGATGTACCCAGTTAATGTACTATAGTCTAGTTAATGTCTATAGGAACCCACAGAGAAGGTAGCATTTTATACAGTGAGATGGGCTGGCCTTTTAAAACTCAACATATTTGCTCTAATTGGTTATCCAAAGTATGTTAGTGATGTGTCAATGAGAGAGTGTTCTAGGAAAGGGTGGTATGTGTGTTTTAATGTCTGAGGAAAATAGTAGGTTATGTTGAGCCTCTGATTCTCTGGAACAGCTGGGAAAACAGTCCTGGAAGAGCCACTTTGTTTTGGTCCCCAACCCCTTAGGATTCTGAAAACTGAACAGTTTCTAAGCTCCTGCCTGGTGGTGTCGGAGTGCTACAACCCTCCTTAGCGGGAAGCAACCGGGAGAGGAAAAAGACTATAAGAAAAGGGGAGAGAAATACAAGCATATTGTACCAAGAGACCAAAGAGTACCGACCTTAATGTTGTACCTCATCCACCGGACTCCAAAAAGACCACCGAGGACCCAACACACCAAAATGCAAAAGCAAAGGTTTATGGTTTATTTGGGCTTAAGCTCGGGCTCTCAGACCTCACCAACTCATTGGATCCGTGCTGAGAGCCCAGAGTAAGGGAGAGTGGAGCCTTTTACAGGTTTTAGACAAAGAGAGGAGGGGGATACCGAAGATACATTTTGGTTGGTTCAAGGCGCCTGCGTGCACCAACATAATTTTAAACTGATTGGGTGTATAAGATGCAGCCCTGGAAGTTTCTTATTGGTAGGTGCTATTCTCAGGGCTGTGGAATGTGCTGACTGTTATCTGTGGGGCCAGGAGTCTCCGTTTTTACCTTATAGGGCAGTTTTCATGCCTGGGCTTGCTTAATCTATAGTTTCCTGGAAGGGGGGTGGGGAATAGCAGG
>NW_008343385.1:5109795-5112328 GCF_000622305.1 Nannospalax galili | reverse complement strand
GTTGGTTAACTGGCATGCATGACAATGCTTAACAATTTTTTCAATGGCTTGATTTCCTTTCTGAATTTTAACTTTGGCCCTTCTTAGTAAGTCTTGCATCCTTCGGGTGCCCATGTGTGATGCTTGATGTATTTTCTTGAGCAATCTTATGCCTAAATTCTGAGGTAGAATAACTTTTCCATCCATTGTCCTCCACCAGCCCTCTAGGCATTGAGTCATAGGGAGAGTGTGTATCCAGGCTAAGTCCTCGGGGCTATAGTGGGGAGTTTTAGGCAGTTCCCTTGCTCTGGGATCAATAAGAATGGGCAGGATCGTGGAGGTCAAGGCTATTTCCTTAGCTGTCCTATCAGCCAGATTATTTCCCTTTTGGGTGGGGTTGTTTCCTTTTTGGTGACCCAGGCAGTGGATTATGGCTAGTTTTGTTGGGCCCCAAAGGGCTTGCAGGAGGTCTAAGATCTCTTGTTTATTTTTAATAGTCTTTCCCTCTGCAGTAAGGAGGACCCTCTCTTGATAGATGGCCCCATGAATATGGGCAGTGGCAAATGCATATCTGCTATCTGTGTAGACGTTGAGTCTCTTTCCTTTACCCATCTTTAGGGCTTTGGTAAACGCGATCAGTTCAGCTTTTTGGGCCGATGTACCTATTGGCAGTGGCTCAGCCCAAATGACTCTCGAGGTGGTTGTGACCGCCCCCCCAGCATGCCTTTTACCCGATAAGTCATCTACATATTGTAACAGGCTTATATCGGGGTGTTGGGCTCTGTACTCACCCAGATCTTCATGCAGGGCCTCATTGAATATAGTTGGAGAATTTTTAAACCCTTGAGGCAGTCACGTCCAGGTCAGCTGGCCACTGATTCCTGCCTCCGGATCATGCCTTTCGAAGGCAAAGTAGGGCTGACTGCTGGAAGCTAGTGGCAGGCTGAAGAAGGCATCCTTGAGGTCCAGAACTGTATACCATTGCCGATCTGGTGGCAGGGTACTGAGTAACGTATAAGGGTTGGGGACAGTGGGATGAATGTCAGTGACTTTCTTGTTCACCTCCCTCAAATCTTGTACCGGTCTATAGTTCCCAGATTGGGGCTTTTTGACAGGCAGGAGTGGGGTATTACAGGCAGACTGGGTCTTTCTCAGCAACCCCAGTTCCATTAATCTTCTGATATGTGGAGTAATTCCATGTTTTGCCTCTAGGGGCATAGGATACTGGCTCACTGTAACAGGGTCCACCCCTGGTTTGAGTTCAACATATACAGGAGGCCTGTGTCCTGTCAGACCCATACCCCCTGTTTCTGCCCAGGCTTGGGGAAATTTTTAGAGCCAATCTGATATATCAGGGGGTTTGGATCAGCTCCTGATGGAGTCTATATTCCTCAATCAGGTTGTTGGTGACTAGAACCTGAACCGGTGCCCCGTTGTGAAGCAGGGTGGCTCCTTTAGCTGTGAAGTGGATCAGTGCCCTCATTTTTGACAATAAATCTCTGCCCGGAAGTGGGTAGGGACATTCTGGGATTACTAGAAATGAGTGGGATACCTGGCCCTTCCCTAAATCTACTGTTCTTCAGGTAGAATAGGGCTTTGTTCCTGTTGCCCCCTGTACCCATGTAGTTCTGGAGGACACTGGCCCTCTTGGCTCCAATAAAACCGAATTCTGGGCACCAGTATCCACCATAAACTCAATTGTGTACCCCTCTATTTTCAGGGTTATCCTGGGCTCAGGGAGGGGACCTGAGCCCCGTCTCCCCTAGTCACTGTCTTCACCCCCAATTAGAGTTGGTAATACCTTAGCTGATTGCTTGTTCTTCTTGAGGCAGTCCTTCACCCAGTGCCCTTCCTCCTTGCAGTATGCACACTGGTTTTCCCCTACCTTATTTTGTGGTCTGGAACCCGCCGATGAGCTCCCTCTGTACTGGGGGTTGGTTGCCAATAATATCTCTCTGAGGTCCTTCTTGTGGAGGGCCTGTTGTCTCTCCAGGACCCTGGTCAGGCTTGCTTCCTGTCTTTTTTCTTTTCTTTCCTCTCTTTGTTCTGCTGTCTCCCTTCTATTATAACCCTTTTCCACCACTGTTATTAAGTCCCTAAGGTTCTTTTCTCCTAGTCTATATAAAGACTGTAACTTTCTCTTGATGTCAGGGGCTGCCTGGTTAACGAAAGCAAACATCATAGTTTGAGCTGATTCCTCCGCTTCTGGGTCATACGGAGTGAACTGCCGGAAGGCATCTTGTAACCTCTCTATGAGGCTGGGCTGGCTCTCTTCGGGCCCCTGTCTGACATCATAGACCTTAGACATATTGGCGGGTTTTCAAGTCACCATTTTGAGACCCACTAACAGAGTCTGGCGGTAGACCAGGAGCCTCTCCTTACCTTCTGCCGTGTTGTAGTCCCAGTCGGGACGGCTAGGGGGAAAGCTGGCATTAATGATGCCTGGGACTGTGGTAGGGTCCCCAGTGGGGCCCCGGAACCAATTTCCGGGCTGCCTCCAGGATCCTGTTTCGCTCCTCAGTAGTGAACAGGACACTCAGGAGCTGGTGGCAAT
>NW_008343385.1:5108407-5109450 GCF_000622305.1 Nannospalax galili | reverse complement strand
GGCGCCTCAGGGTTAGGAGGCTTGTGGCGCTGTTGGCGGAGTGCCCGTCTGAGAGGAGTAGGGTGGGGGAAAGATGTTCTCCTCTGTGCCTTCCTGGAGAATGGGTTTCTCTTCCACCTTTGGTCTGAGAGGGAGGACCTGCAGAGGTTGAGGGGAAGCAGTTGGATTAATCAGGGGAAGGAAGGACTTGACCCAACCTCGGGGGCCATCAGGTCATTCGATGAGGCCTCGCCAGGTCACGATGTATGGGATCTGGTCCTGGTGGCCTGTCCGTGGGCAGAAGGTGTGGTCCTCTACCCTGGAAATCAAACTCAGGTTAAAAGTCCCTTCAGGGGGCCATCCAACATTGAAGGAGGGCCAATCAACTGAACATAAAGTTGTCCATTTCTTTTTCTTTACATCTACACTATTGTTATGGGCAATCGTCTTAACATCCCCCCAGTGGACTAGTGTAAGAGCTAGAGGGGAAGATGGGGTGTTGCCCATAGTATTTATCAGTCCCGTCCATTTCGTCAACAAAGAAATTAGAACGAAGATCACAAGACACAAGAATGACACAGACAAAAGGAGGGCCCAGAATAAACTACTGCAGCTTTCAGATGGTCTGGACTCTCGGCCATGTGAGTTCCCCCGCTCGATTATGCCAAAGACCGTACAGATAGGATGCGCGTGTCCCAACAGGGTCACGAGGTCCTCTTGAGGTTTCAGATGGACTAGTGTCCTGGTGAGGTGTCCGATGAGGAACACCCACCCTGACGAGGATGGGGACGTCTCCCGAATCCTCCAGGTTGCCTCGCTAGCGTTTCAGCGACAAAGAAGAACTGAGATCAGATGGCCGCGACCAAAGTGAAAGCATAGAGAAGACAGGCACACACACACAGTTTTACAAAAACTTACCTGGCTGGTTGATCACAAACCTTTGGGGGGTCGGTTCCTCTTGGGGGTCTTTGGGGGGATCCCAGACGAGCCCCCAAATGTTATACCTCATCCACTGGACCCCAAAAAGACCACCGAGGACCCAACACACCAAAATGCAAAAGCAA
>NW_008343385.1:5001169-5108163 GCF_000622305.1 Nannospalax galili | reverse complement strand
AGCGTTATCGATTGGCTCCAGTCGCTCCTTCGCCTCTGTTTTTATGTTATAGGGCAGTTTTTATGCTCAGGCTTGCTTAATCTATAGTTTCCTGGAAGGGGGGGATAGCAGGTGGGGGTCAGGGCATGTCTGGGCATGTCTAAAGCAGCAGCCAAGCATTTTACAGAAGCTAAAAGAGCAATTAGTGGGGGTCTGGAGGGATTGGGGGGTAGTGGGTGAATGAAGAGGGTCTCAGGGTCCTACACTTAATGCATATGAAAGTGTGAAGGGAACTAAGGGATAGCTGCTTCGAAAGAGCATGAGGACCAGGGGCTACTAAATCTCCAAGTGACCAGTCACACATGGGTTGTGGAATTTTCAACAAAGATGCTGTCTTAAAGTAGGCATGCACTTAGCTACTTTGAAGGAGATGGGGAAGTAGATAATGTGACTAGTCCCTTTCAACTACACAATTCTAATTCCAATTCAGTTCAATTCAAATTCCCTCTGTTCTGCACTCAGTCTACTAGAGTACTCCTGGTTACCTAGGCTAACTTGACTGTGAAATTCCACAGATGGAAGCATAACATCCCAGTGTATAAATTTATATGTGGTTCTGTTTATTTGTTAAAATTTGATGCATTTCCTCTAGAATATTCAGTATCAAGAGTTCTGGGCCCATAAGTTGACTCAGCAGGTAGAGGCACTTGGTACCAAGCCTGATGACCAGAATTCGATCCCTGGTAGACGAGAAAATAAATTCCCACAAATAGTCCTCTGACTTCTACATGTGCATACACACTCATAAACATACACATATACACAGAAAATGCTGACATTTAAGAAAAACTTCTCCTGCATCTTTAATACTGTATCTGAAAATAAAAACTCTGAGTTCTATGGGCGTAGTTTTAGCTATCAAGGTAGTAAATGATGGGATAGTGCGAAGATTTTAGATATTTCCCTTGAAGGGCATCTTTGATTCTGTTAAGTCCAGCGTACTTGATAACAATGGAATTGCTTGGATTGTCTTATTGCTAACTTTACTATTGTATTGTTTTTAACATGGAGAGAAATCCATGTAAATAATGTGGAACAAAATTTTAATTCCATCAAGTCTTTTCCACATGGTCTGCTAAAGAAAGCTTTTTTTTCCCTTCAGCAGCTAAATTTAGAGTTTCAGCCTCTCTGCCTGTTGAGTAAATAGCTTTCAACCAGTTAGAACTAAATCCCTTTCTCAGAACATCTTTCTGGAGGAAGAGTATTTCGTCCTGACACAGTGTGTCTCAGGTTCCTCCTGCAACATCAAAAGCCCCAGAAGCATTTTTAGCTGAAGCACATCTTCCTCCCGCCACTGTAATAATCGCAGTGACATCCCTGCATTTTCTGCATGGCCTGGCAGTGATTAGATTTTTTACTGTAGGCAGCTTGGATTTTTTTCCCCTTGTATTATTAATTCCTTTCTGTTTTCTGATTTTGGAAACAACAAAAAAAAATGTTATGGTAACAATGGAATACCAATATTTGCTGTCTTCTAGCTTTATAAAGAGATTGTCTCTTTGCAAGAGGAACACCCTGTGAACTGGCACAAAAACTATGCCATTGCCTGCGAGAGGATGCTGCGCCATCCAGGGGTGGACACGGACCCTGAGGTCTTGCTGTTGGAAACCATCAGACATTTCCGTCGCTACACTCAGAAAGTGCAGAATGATCCACAGAGAACTGACATCTTAGCTGCTCTCAAGCACCTAAGAAAAGAACTGCAAAGTCTAAGAAACAGGAAAAAGGTCTGAGGCAGCAAAGTGTGGCAAACCTGCTCATCCTTCTCCCCAAACTTCAAGTCCCAAAGTTGTTCCTTCAAGTAAAGAATCTGTATAAAAGTAGAAAACTAAACCCTCTCCCAGATCCAAGGAACCTGGCACAGCAGTACCCATGATGGATATTAGGGGTGAAAACATATGCTCTATGCAAGATTGTGCTTCTCCCATGTGACCAAATTAACATTTCCAGGAAAAGCATTCAAAACACCTACTTCTGCAGTCTTCAGTGTTCCATTAGGTTCTAGAAGAAGAGTGTCTGCACATATCTGAAGTGCTGGCCTTGGTCCTATAAGGGCCATGCTTTGTGTGATCCATGCTAAAAGCTAGATGCTTAAAATATTTGTTCCAGACCAAAGGCATTTTCTGTTTCCCAAGTGCGGTAATTTTTTAAAATTTTTATTTATTATTTTTATGTGTATGCATGTATTGCCTGCATGTAGGTAAGTGCACCTATGTCATGCAGTGCCCACGGAGGTCAGAAGAGGCTGTCGGATCCCCTGGGACTGGAGTTACGGACAGTTGTTAGCTGCCATGTGGGTGCTGGAATTCGAACCTGGGTCTTCTGCAAGAACAACCAGTGTTCTTAACCGCTGAGCCATCTCTCCAGCCCCAAGTGCAGTAATTTCTAAAAACAATGGCTTCTGTTATGCTTCAAGTTAAAATTCCTTTTTAAAAAATTATAGTTGTTAGGTAATCTATACACCAAGTAGTAAGGTTTGAGTTTTATCATCTAATCACTAAAGGAAAGCTCATTTAATGTTTGCTTATTGCAGTTGTAGAAACTGGAAAATTAAAAAACAGTTTATATGTGCTTAATTAATTTCATATTTATGTTTTACTTCTATTTGGATTCACAGATCTAGGTCCAATAATTAATAGGTTCCTGCTGCCCAAATGCAGAAAAGGGGGTGAGCAAGGCTGGGGGTGGGGAAGTTGTTCAATAAATTCATTTCTGTTACAAGCATCTTTTATACATATTACTAAAGAGAACATAGTAAGAAATGCAAATAATAATAGTTCTTTATTTTATTATGACAGTTAATTAATAGCAACCTGTTTTAATGAATAAAGTCACTCAGAGTCCTTCAGCACTTCCTAAGTAGAGGCCAGAATCTGTAGGGATTCTTTTCCCCCCAATTGTATAGCTCCTAGACTCTAAGCACTATATAGACCCCTGTATAGAAATGCTCACTAATGAAGAGGGAGGGCTAGAAGCTTGTCTGCATTCAAAGATCACTGGTGAGTCATTCAGCAAGAAAAGGCCCCTTACCAGGAATAGTCACAGTTCCGTGGCATTGTACTAGCAAAAGGGTCTGATCAAAGGTCTCCTGTGGTGCTTGCATGGTTCCCTTTCATACTACGACCATAATTAAAACCACTAATTCTCTTTTAAAATGCTGCAGGATGCCATGTAGGCATCTGTCTGGAGTGTCCTTTGTGATGTCATAAGCTGTTAAGGACCAGTGCCGAGAGCTTTTGAGCAAAATGCCAGTCATGAAGGTGCTTCAAGACAAGGGTGCCTCTAAAAGCTTGACAGGGCCTTGACTGCACTATTCGAGCTGAATTTGCCCCTTGTCAGCTGCCAGTAAATAAATCTCAAAGGGGGAGAAGCTGAAGTTTCATTACCTGATCCATGGGGCTTTGTTGGTTTTGGCATCACACAGGGGAAGCTCTTGCCCTGCCATTCTCTGGGTTTGAAGATGTCCATTGGAGCCTGCAGTGCCTGGACAGGGTTCAGAGCGGAACCTTTTGAAGAGTGTCAATAGTTGTAACAGTTCAGCTGTTAGGAAGACAAATAAATGGAGGAGCTCATTAATCCGCTTTTGGCTCTCAGTGCCTTTTGCCCTTTTATCACAGCCTTATTAGGTTCCTACTCATCTTGAACCAGAAAAAAATGAATTGAAGTTGTTGAGTACTAATTGGCAAAGACTTTTAATCATGGGCCAAGAACTTTCACTGACTTGAAAGTAACTTCTCCACAGGGAAGAGCCAGAAACCTGGTTTACCTTAAAACAAAAACCTGTTGGAGTTCATTGTGCTGTAAAAATTTAAGGAAGCGTTGATAAATTGTCTAAGTTTATCCATTTGAAAGAAATTATGTAAGATTATGATTTTCGTTTCTCTGTGGAAAAAGTACAATAAAATTCAAACATTACTTAGGAGTGTCTTTGTTGGTTCAGAAAAGGTTGCTTGAATATGTGAGGTGACCAGGTTTGTTTCTAAACATCTGTATGTGTGTGTGAATACTCACCTAAGGATCTACATATGCATGCAGTGTGAAGAACCCTATGAAGAGGGACATTGTCAGCAGCCTTAAGAATGGCAATGAAGGCCTCTCTTTTGAGAATGCCCACTTTTTAATATGTATGTGCTTTCTAATGTGCTTTGTAGATTGATACTGTCACATGACACATAGGTTATTTGGTATTTGTGCAGCAGTGACTTTTAGACCATTCTCTTTGACAAAGCAATAATATGTGGCCCAGGACAGACAGAATCACAGTTCTTTAAATGTCTAAAAATGCTTGGTAAATGAAAAAAAATCACAAACAGAGCTGTGTAACCTTCATTTGAAAAATCCTTTCCTTTCTTCTGTGTGAGGCTAAGCAAGTTGCTTTTTTCTTTCTTTTTCCTTGGCTAGTGCATAACACCATAAAATGAGATAGAAGGGCTCCTTTTAGTCCAGCCCCCCACCTCTGAGGAGGATGTGAGGAGATGACTTCTCATGTGGGATTTGGCTCACGGTGTCCCAGGAGTGCCATGGGCTGGCAGGATGACAGGAACCCCACAAAGCCAACTCCTGCCTGGAGTTTGGCCTGAGGAGCCAGCAGAAGCCAGCAGAACTGTCTGCCTCCACATGCTGCAGCGTCCTGCTGCCTTGGCCCCAAGGCTGGCCCACACCAGAGGGCAAGTGGACGAGGGCATTGTGGCTGCCATGTTAGGGAGCAAAGCACCAAATGTGTCTTGCTACTCCCTCTCAGTTCCTCTGGAGGGAGCATGTGTGGTTCCTGGTATTGATTAAAGGGACCTTTAAAAATTAAAGAAAAAGTTTGGTTCTATTACTCAAAATGTAGCCAAAACCATAATTTTTTTTTAAACTTCTGATTGAAATTGTGAAATGTCACATTTGCTCATATTCCCATGCTTTCTGATGACAAAGTCGTGATGTTTACCCATTAGGAAATTTAATTAAATCCAGTAAGGGGGTTATAGGGTTATTAGACTATTCTGCTGATAGCTTGATGTCCTCAGACTAGGAAATGAAGAGTAGATTTTTAAATTCCTGTTTTAAAAGTTCAACATTGTGACTCTGTAATCAATATCCTTCAGAAGTTAAAATGTTTGCTTTTTATATTCAGAACTTTTCAATATCAAGGATTAAAAAAAATCCTGTTACAGCAAATCCTTTTGTTTTATCTCTGGTATAGTTTTATAAATGCACTATCCTAGGGTACTTCTTCTGATTCTGATCTAACTCAGGTGCTTTGGTTAGGTAAAGAGAATAATTCCAGACCCCTAAGAGAGTCACACTATTTTCTTTTATCCTCAAATTTTGTTGTGAATGCAAAAGCATTCTTAAGCTTATCTCCAAATAAATAAGTGTTGTTTCCAAGGATGCTGTACACACTAAAGGCCAAGATCTTGGCACAGCATTACAGAGTAAACAAGGACTGGAGGCGTAGTCATGCTCTTACTCAATGAAGACGTCATTGTCAGGACCCTTGGAAGGCCTGTTTGATTTGGATCAGCATGGATGATATCTTTCAAAGCCCAAGGAGAAGTACGGTGTGCTTACCCAGATATAGGAAAGCAAATTAACAGGAATATGTCTTGAAAAGATTGTTTATTTTGTTGTTGCTTTTTTTTTTCCAGGAAAAAAGAAATAGCTCCTCAACAACGCAACACATATCTCTAGTGGAAACTATATGCATTTGATTAGCTCATGTTATTAAAAAATAAATGGCAGCGGTGGGAAGGGCAGGTAATGAAATATTCCTTCTGAAGGTTGAACCATTGGAAATATTCTTAATACCTGTGGCTATTGCTCATATGTGAAAGTGTGTGTGCTTAAAACAAAAGGGAAGTCACTGTGGGAAAAAGTTAAGATCTCTCATCCCTGGATGAGTCACCTACAGCCTTAGAACCCTGAGTATTGTGCAAGACAAGCATTTCCCATGACTGGTGCCAAGCCTTGAACCGAAATCTACAACAGTGGAAGCACTGAGGGTTTTGAGAAGAGGGTGAAAACTGTAAGGACCAGAGTCTTGTAGTATCTTCCCCCAAAATCAGTTTTGAAAGTGGAAAGGAAGCATTGCAAAATTGTTGTACTAATAATAGTGCTTTTAGAAGTTAATATACAGGAGCTGGAGAGATAGCTCAGCAGTTAAGAGCACTGACTGCTTTTGCAGAGGATCTGGGTTTGATTCCCAGCACCCACATGGCAGCTGACAACTGTCTGTAACTCCAGTTCCAGGGGAATCTGACACCCTCTCCTGACCTTCAGGGGCATTACATGAAGTGGAAGGTGATCCATTCATCAAAAAAGTGGTTCTTTTGGTTGAAGAGTTAAAAGCCAAGCAACAGATAGAAGATTTTTTTTTTTAAAGATTTTCACATAGGAAAAAGATACACACATAGAAGAATGGAAAACAGACTGATTATTAGTGGAGAGTGCTTGTACTTAGTAACTGTTCAATTTTATTTTTATGTGTATGAGTATCTTGCCTGCAAGTATGTCAGTGCACCACATGCATGCAGTGCCTGTGAAGGCCAGAAGAGAGTGTTGGATTCCCCCAGGAACTGGAAGGGTGGATGGTTGTTAGCTGCCATGTAGGTGCTGGGAACCAAACTCATGTCCTCTATAAGAGCAGTGAGTGCTCTTAACCAATGAGCCATCTCTTACGCCCCTTGGTGACTGTTTTTATTTACTTTACCATGTTTTTTGTTTCTTTGCTTTTTGTTGTTTTGTTTTGTTGTCATAACATTCATTTGCTAAGACTGACTTTGACACAGCTGTTTTTCTTTCAGTAATCAAGAATGTAAATCCTAACCTGTGCACTTAGCTGCCTTTGCCTGGAGACAATCCCTCAGGATTGTGCCTAGCCGGAGTGACTGTCAACCCATGAATCATAAAGTCAGTGTAGTAAGAATTTGCCAACTTTTTCCTAATGAAATAGAAGATACCATAATGTATCTGAGCTAAATAGGGGGAATATTATTGCATAACACTATTTCACGTTATGTATATGCACGTGAGTATAACATACTAAATGTGTATATAACATTTACATCTACATCTGTAAATATAGTGTTAGGTTGCAATAGAAAATTTACTCCTTGCAGAACATGATGGTATACGTCTGTAATCCCAGCACTATCAGAGGCCAGAGGAAGAAGAATTATGAGTTTGAGGTCAGCCTGGACTACATAGCAGGGCATGGTCTTAAAAATAAAGTCCCTTTCTTATTGAGGGTCATAGTATTAAAAAAAAAAAAAAATTTCAAACCCATTGGCTTTGGAAAACCCAATGCCAAAATGGCTAATAAGGAATCATCTAGTGCACCAGTTTGGCTATGGCATCCTCCTGTTTCTGCTTCCCCTGCAGATCTAGTTTAATAAATGAAAAATAAATAATAGATGAAAGCCAAGTGTGGTGCTTTCACATCTGTAATCCCAGCACCCAGGACTCAGTGCATCATATGTATGTATGTATGTATGTATGTATGTATGTATGTATATGTAACAAGAAGAAGACATGGGAGGGGTTGGTGGGAGACTGGGAGGGATGGAAGTGATGCAAAGATAATACTCATATGACAGTCACAAAAATAAAAAATGAAAAAATAAGTTGGAAAGCAATTGAGGAAGACAGCTGATGTCAACCTATGGCACACACATGCACACACACAGGAATGGAGACCTAGAAATAGGTGGCTTGATTAATATCACATGCTAAGTGGTGATTGCCTTGGATCCAGAACAAGAGCTTTGTGACTACGCTGGGAAATTTGTGCCTTCCGTCACAGTTGACTGAAACCAGCTGAATCCTACCATCAACTCTGTGGCATATTGAAATCCTCAAATATGCAGCTCTCTCTAAATTATGATAAACTCTTCCAAAGACTGGGTGAAATCAGAATCATCATGCCACAGGATATTGTTTAGGATCCAAACACTGACTTCTTTTCCCTAGAACCTTCCAGAATGGGATTTCTTTTCCTCCTCTTCTTTAAACAGGCCTTGTTTTGGACTGAAAATGTCTCTGCCCACTCTATGTTTAGGAATCAATACCTAAATTAAAAGGGTTTAGTGTGATAAGAAAAAGTCACTTTGAAATCCAGGGACTTATTTGCATAAATTACATTCCTGCTGAGTCAGCTGCTGGGCGCGCCATTTGAAAAATGTGCTGCTACTTTCCTCGCACCTTGTAAGCCAAGTTCAAAACATAGTCGTATTTCTATTTTGCAGAGGAGCATGCCTCAGCTCTGTGAACTGTTCATTGAGTTGGGGACTTTGCCCCAGGTAGCAGAGATCACTCTGAGCTGGTATTCATGACTGATCTAATTAGTTCAGCCACTTTATTTAAAATGTTAAAGAACTTGGGCTAGCGAGATGGGTCAGTGGGTAAAACATTTGCCACACACAAGCCTGACCTGAATTTGATCCCTAGAACCCAGGTAAAAGTAGAAAGAGAAAGAGAGAACTGACTCCACAAAGTTGTCTGCTTTCCTCCACATACATGGCATGGCATGTACACACCCCCACATACATAATAATAAAAACTGATGGAGTGTGGTGACACACACCTTTAATCCCAGGTTTTGTCATCAATACCTTTGATCTTTTTCAACTTCCTCCAAATAATATAGAATCTATTGGGCCAAGGGATCTCCCAAAGAACAGTCTTTCCCATCACAGCATCTCAGGCACTTAGAGGGCTCCCCTGGGACAGGAAGCTCGGAGTCCTGAGCACAGGGCCATTGCTGAGCTCATAAATACATTCTGGAGACAAGAGTCAGAGGTCTCAGATTGGGAATGAATGGCGTGCCCATGAATCTGTTTGAAAATGAATATTCATTCACTCATTTTTAAATTCATTTCCTCTATAAATATTTTCTGAACTCTTACAATGTGCTAGGCCCAGGTAGCAGTGTTCAGAGAGGTATCAGACAGACAAAGACCCTGGACTCTATAGAACACTATAAGGAGGAAGAAAAAAAAATTGCAAGTGCAAAAAGTACCCAGTGATCTTTTTTCTACTACCAAATTTTACCTGAAATCAACCTGCCTTCTCATTGCTGAAAATGCTACTTAAGAAATGGTTACCAACTGGGCACACATCTTCAATCCCAGCACTCAGGAGGCAGAGGCAAGTGGATCTGTATAAGATTGAGGTCAGCCTGGTCTACATAGCGAGTTCCAGGTCGGCTGAGACTATGGGGAGACCTGTCGCAAAAAAATAAATAAAAATGATTACCAGGGGTTGAAAAAAATGGCTCAGTGCTCACCTTGGTGCTCTTGCAGAGGACTGCAGTTTGGTCCCCAGCACCCATGCTGGGTGGCTCACAACTACCTGTGACTCCAGTTCCAGAGGATCTAATGCACGCTTTACAACTCCATGGGTACCTGCACTCACACACAGACACATACATATACACTCAATTAAAAATAAAATAAATCAGGTCTGGAGAGATGGCTCAGTGGTTAAGAGTATTTGCTACATTTGCAGAGGACCCACATTTGGTCCCCAGCACCTACTTAACATGATGGCTCGCAACCGTTGGTAACTTCCCTGTCATCTGACACCCTCTTCTGTCCTCTCTAGGTACCAGGCACTCATGTGGTGCATATACATATATGCAGGCAAAATATTCACATGCATAAAATTTTAAAATAATTTTTAATATATTTATTACTTTTATGTATATGAGTGTTATGCCTTCGTGTAATTAAGTGCACCCATGTCATGCAATGCCCGCAGAGGACAGAAGAGGCTGTCAGATCCCCTGGAACTGGGGTTATGGACAGTTGTTAGCTGCCATGTGGGTGCTGGGATTCAAACCCAGTTCCTCTGCAAAAACAACCAGTGTTCTTAAGCCCTGAGCCATCTCTCCAGCCCCAATGTTCATGTTTTAAGAGACCTGGTGGCACTGAGATCAGCAGGACAAGGAGCACCAAGGAAGGGAAGGTACTGAAGATGTAGTGTGGGCAGCACACCGAGGCACCAAAATGAAAGCACCAGGAAGTGATCCTTTTGGGGGTCCAGTGTAGCCATCTGTGGATTCAGCAGGACTCCAGATACAGAGAATAAGATGCAGACAGTTCAGTGGATAGAAACTAGTTAATGTGTGTTACCAGGAGGTGGTAATAATTTATTTTTATTCTTTTAAAGATTTTATTTAGAAAATAAATAAATGAAATTTGAAAATAAATGCTGTCTCCATACAGCAAAGAAATATTTCCCCTTCTCCAGTTGCCACCATGATGACAGAGAACAGAGGCAAGAGGGAAGACAGGCGCATCACCTGCCCTCAGGTTTGTACCTAGCGCTCCGTAGAGCCACCATTCAGCTCCTTCAGGGCCCCTGGTTTCAGATGGTCCTCAACACGTGCCCCTGCCAGCGCTATTAGGAAAGCAGGCCCTGATTCCACAATGCACCAACAAGGGATTCATACTTCTGTTGTATTCTTGCCAAAAATACATACTCCAGTTAATCATGAGAAAACATCTCACAAACCTGTATTAAGAGACAGTCAACAAAATACTTGACCTGCACTCTCCAAATATGCCAGGGTCATGAAAGACAAGGGAAAATAGAGAAAGTATCACTGAGTTAAGGAGACTATGACAGCAAAATTCAATAGGGGATCCTGTGTCGGATCCTAAAACTGAAATGAGATATTAATAGAAATCAGTGAAATCCGATTTAAAGTCTTGGATGTGGTTAAAGGTCTTGTGCTAATGTGAGTTTCTTTGTAGTTATATAAGGCATTACGTTAGGTGAAGTTGGGTAAAGTGTAGATAGGGTAGATAGGAGCTTTCTAAATAATCTTTGAAACTGCTATAATTCTACAACTCTTCCAAAGTAGGAGGATTTAGAACAAGTTTTCAAACAAAGCCATTCTCCCCCACCCCCACTCTTGTCATTCTTTGTTGACTGTTAGGGCCTCAAGACAAACAAAAGATAGGGTACTGGTCTTTATTACTTGGGTGCACTAGTGATCAAAGAGATAAGAGACTTAAGGCCAAAGGCCACAGCCTGCCACCAGTCAGGCCATTAGAGTAGGTGGCCTGCATTGGCCCTGGGCCTGAACCCCCTCCCAGTGGCCATCCAAGATGCTGGGGAGTCTCAGCCAGCAGGCTCGTACCCAGCTTGAAGCCAACAGGACCCACTCTCCGATTATTGCACTGGTTCTGGATTCTTCTTCAGGGGAAGAGGGTGTGGAGGCAAAGCACCCTTTATATTCTAATTCTTTCAAAAGATGATTCAGGTTTTTTTGTAGCTTCATTAGCATTTGGAGATAAAAATACATTTTTTAAGTGGCATTATGCTAAGTAATTATTCTTACAAGATGTGAAATTAAACACATTTTCCTCAGCATGAAATTATTCCTGCCACTTAGTGAACTGGGTGATAGCTTAAAAAGAGTTTGGACAAGGGGAGTTACCAGGGGCTGGAGGAAGCAATCTATATACTTGGGGGCGGGGGGAGGCGGGGGGCAAAATATTCCAGCAAAGTTAAGTCCTTGTAGCAAAACCATTTTGGATAGATGGAATATTAAACCTGCTACTATAAATTTCACGCCTTGCATTCCTAAAGCAGATGCAGAGAAATGATGCCAAAAATTAATTGGAAATAATGCAACTTGCCTTGTGTACTCTATCCAGTAGAGGGCATAGCAGATAAGACTGTGCACGGGTGACTTCCTGGAGGCTGATAAGGCTTGTTTGTAATTGCTTCTGTAAAGATATGTAACCGCATGCTCGGATGTAAATTTACATTTAGGAATGTGGTTGGGAATAGAAGGTTTAGATTTAGAACTTTGTTTTTGTCTGTAAGTACACGGGAGAATTTCAGCTGTCTCAAGCATTATATTTACCAATGTGCAATGTTCAATTGCTGGATTTAATTGTTACAGTACAGTGAATTATTCTATTATTTCTTACTTTTTTTTATCCTGAAGAAAATTTAAACTTTGCAGGCTTCAGGGCAGGATAAAATGGCTCTGAGCATGTCAACCTCTCAAGAGCACATTATTTTCTTATTGGATTGTATTAACTTTACAGATGGAAATTTGAAGGAGAATTAGAAGGCTTAGAGATGGGAAATTTGGAGAAGAAAAGAATAATGTCTTCGGATTTCTGGAGGGGCTGGCTGGTAAGTCATTTTGAAAGCGGTTGGTGTTAATTCTCATAGCAAAAGATACAGCAGACCTGAACATTTGCAGGCATGAGGCTCAGAGCCTCTAAGAAGGAAGGGAACCTTGGCTCACACTGGGAATTGCCAAAAAGATTATTCAGAGCTCTGTCTCTCTTTCTCTTCCTCTCTCTCTCTCTCTCTCTCTCAAATGGCACAAATTTTTTTTTCTTTTTCAAGATTTATTTTGGCTTATTTTAAAAATTTATTATTGTGTGTGCGATGTGTGTATGTGCATGCATGGAGGTCAGAGGACAACTTTGTGGAGTTCTCTCTTTCCACTTTCACGTGGGTTCCAAAGATCCAACTCAGGTTGCTAGGCTTGAGTGGCAAGTGCCTTTACCTGCTGAGCCATCTCACTGGCCCTCTGAGTACAACCCTCACAGTGCAACTTTCCACCACCTGGGAGGGGTTTTGGCAGTTCCACTTAGTCTAAAAACAAACATAGTCTCCCGCCTCAGATGCACATATTTGTCCCTGAAGGGACAGCTACATGACATATATAAATAAACACTCATCCATAAAGCACTCTAATTGACTGTTGAAGGGAAAGCTGGAGGGAAAACACAACATAATAAAACCTAACAGATTAAAAAAATACACTAAAGAAAAAAGTATAGGCCTCCTGCCAGGAACTGGCTGTTTCCTGAGTATCAGGTGGCGAGGAATGGGAGGCCCCAGGCTGTACTGTCCATGCTGTCAAACCTTGTACAGACAATGGCCTAGTGGGCCTGGGTTCCTGGTTGTCACCCCCACCCTCTGGACCCACCACAGAGACCTTCTATCCTTCCTGAGCCATTCTGAGCATCTTTTTTAAAAATTGTATTTATAATTCTTATTTTATGTGTATGAATGTATTGCCAGCATGTGTGTAAGTGCACCCATGTTGTGCAGTGCCTGTGGAGGTCAGAAGAGGGCATTGGATTCCCCTGAACTGGAGTTTCAGACTGTTGTTAGCCACCATGTGGGTACTGGGAATCAAACCTGAGTCTTCTGCAAGAGCCAGTGCTCTTAACTGCTGAGCCATCTCTCCAGTACCCCGAATAGCTTTAGAAGCTACCTGAGGATTCTGTAGTCTAAGAAGCAGAGGTAGGAACTGACACAGAGCCTGCTTTCAGGCAAGGAATGGGGAATGTTTGTCCGAGGGTGGCCAAATCCCACTTGACACTCTGTACTTTCTTAGTTTCAAAATTTAGATATTATTCAGTCTTCAAATCAAAAGACAGCTGTTGTTTTTTGTTTTTTGCTTTTGCTTTATTTTTATTTTATTTTTGTTTTTGCGACAGGGTCTCCCTGTAGTCCCAGCTGACTTGGAACTCACTCTGTAGACTAGGCTGGCCTCAGTCTCATAGAGATCCCCCTGCTTCTGTTGGAATGAAAGGCATGTGCCACCACATTAGTGGTGTTATTTTTAAAAAGAGAGAAAAGATGGACTGGGGTTTAGGAAGCTCACTCAGTAAATTGCTGCTATGAAGACCTGAGTCTGATTCCCCAGAACCCACGTTTAAAAAGCTGTTGGGAGGGGGAAAGACAGTGTCTTATAGAAATGGGACTCTTGGTGGGCCTAGTGAATGGACCCACACTGCAGGTCATTTGGGGACACAAATTGGACTCTATTGCATATATAAAACAGTACATTAAATTGGGCAGAGATGGTAGGGGGAGGTGTGGAGAGGGGAGGGTGTCTAAGTATCATCAGATTGTATGAAAATTGCAAAAATTCAACAAAAAAATAAATTGAAAAAAAATTAAAAGCTGGGTATGGTGGCATGAGTTTATAATCCCCTCCACTGGAGAAGCAGAGTTAGGCTCACTGGCTGGTCATTACTAGCCTACTAGGCAAGTTCCAGGCCAGTGAGAAAACCTGGTTCCTGGTTCCTGAGGAATGACAGAGTTTGTCCTTTGCCTGCCACAGGCACACACACACACACACACACATACACATACACATAACCCACACAATACATACACAAACACACCACACAACATACACAATGCACACAATACATACATACATAACACACACACTACACACACATTATACAATATGCACACAACCCACACACATGCACACACATATAACACATACAACACACTCATGCAACACACACACACATACACACACTACACTACAGAGCACTGAAGCCTGGGCCAACAGAGAAGTGGCTTGTCCAATCCCAGATCTGTTTCTGGTGACAACCTCTCTCCTGGTCATTTGGATTTCTTGCTCCTTGTGCTTCTTATTGAAAATAATTCCCCCTTCTCCCAGGGCCATGCACGGTTTCATACGCTGTTATCATTGCCCCTTTGAAACTTGACTTTGTTGCTATGGAGTTCCTTCAACCACAGACTTGTGTGTTCCTGTGTGTTGGGTGGTAAATAGGTGACGGGGAAGGAAAATGAGAACAGAGAGAGACGATGGAGAAGCTGCTTGTTATTAGAAATGTGGTGACAGAAGAATTCAGCCTGTGGGATTATCAGTTTAGGTCTTAGGATGAGTTCAAGTTCATTGTGAAATGAGCTCGGCTTCCCCTTCACCTCGGAATCCTGTCACCATCTCATAAAGTCACATGTGCACCCAAAATGGCAACAGCCATGTTTTGGCTCCCAAAAGCCGCACTCCTAGAAGCATCTGAATGCCACCTCTCTGCTTAAGATAGCTGCTTTTCTTGCTTCCAAATCATTTCAGTCAGAAGCTATATTTAATATTGCAAATGACTCTTCCCATAGTATTTATGTCATGTTTTGCTGCAAAGAACAAAACTGATTCCAGTTAATTTAATAAAAAAGAGACTTATTACAAAGCACTATGTGGCTGACAGAATTATTGGGAGGGCCTAAAGAGCAGCTCTAGAGTTATTCTTCCCAGTGTAAATCAGTTCAGCTTCGCAGGGCCCAGCCACCAAGGAACTGAAGTTTCCCGAAGCCAGGAAGCTCTCTGGCACAATGAGAAACTGTTTTTCCTGATGCCACTGCCACCCCCAGAAAGCCACCACAGTCAGGAAGTCACCGCAAGTAGAACCAGCCCAATGCCAGATAGAATCCACACCCACAAAACAGGGTTCCTACCCTGCCTTTCACCGCACAGGTAGTGAGTGGCTGGCACAGGGAAACCAAACATCTCTGCCTCCGCTGGCCAGCAAGAATACAGTCAGAGTGTGCCACCGCTGTGACTGCTCTGAAAGGCTGAGCTGTGCTCACAGGCAAAGCTTTCCACAGGGTGTCTGGGAACTACAGTTTTCATTTTCCAAGCTCTGCAGCACAGGCAGCATTCTGGAAGATGGTTAGATTAAATGCTCCTCAAACAATTACAGAAATGAAAACATGATTTTGAAAAGGAATATTTAAAAATGGTGAGCAAGAGCAAACGGTTCCTGTAGAAATGCAAACAAACGTGCAGTTAGAAATAAATCAGTAAATTTGGGTAAAGTGGCGCACACCGATCATCCCGTCCTTCCAGCACCCAGTTCAGGAAGGCAGCCTGGGCTAGGCTACATGAGACCCTGAAGAAAAGAAGAAAGGGGCGGGGGAGAGCTGGGAATTCCCTATTTCTTTGTCTGTAAAAGAGGACTGAGCAAAGGCCAATGTGGCCGTGTCTGATTTTGTGCCATCCAGAGCTCATTCACCAGTCCATTGATTAGAAGACAGAGAAGAGTGAAAGGCAGCCAACCGAGCAGCTTCTGCGTCTCCCCATGGCTTGAGAGGCCCTCCTCAGCAGCCTGTGTGTGAATGTCAGCGTGTCCTCAGGACACTGCCCCAAGCAAAGTGGGACGTGTCAGGACCCGGGCAAAGACATGCTACAGGAAAAGATCAGCTTAGAAATAACTTCTGGGAACTCCAGTGACCCAAGAAACAAGACACACACTGCTCCAAGCCGTTCGGAGGCTGGAAGCCTCTCATTAAGAAAAGGATTTGCTGGGGCTGGAGAGATGGTTCAGTGGTTAAGAGTGCTGGCTGCTCTTGCAGAGGATCTGTGTTCAATTCGCAGTACCCATATGGCAGTCATCCATAACTCCAGTTCCAGGATATCAACACCCTCTTCTGACCACATCGGGCATTGCATGATACAGGTGCACTTACGCAGATGCAGGCAATACACTCATACACATAAAATATAATAAAATATCTTTTAAAAAGAAAAGCGTTTTCTGTGATAGAACAACAGAGACCACAGACTGCAGACAGAACAGAAGGTGCTCAGAGGCAGGGAGACACAGTGTGTAGGATCTCACAGGAGCCTCACACACCCATAAGCACCTGCAAACAGAAATCAGAAATCTACAGAGAACTATGGTGCAGAAAGGGGAACTGAGTCCCAAGGGCCCTGCAGAATGAGGGACCCTGATTTCAGCTGGGTCAAGTGTCATGGCATTGTGCCTCAAGGTGAAGCAGGCCAGCTGTTCCAAAGCTCTAAGATCTTCATGACTTTAGCACAAACGTTAGCCTTTAATCTTGTCATTTCTTACTTATTTTGAAGCATTTGCACCATGTCAGGTGTTATGAAAAGCAAGGCAGGAGTTGTGGAGCATGCCTGCAATCTCTAGCATTTGAGGTAGAGATAGGAGGATTGGAGTTTAAGGTTCATCATCAGCTACATATCAAGTTCAGGGCCAACCTGGGCTGAATGAGACCCTGCCTCCAAAAACCAAACAAGAAAAGAAAGGAAAAGAAAACAGGAAAAAGGAAAAATAAATATACTTGCGGCTTTTAGGGGGTGATATAGCTTTACCATGGCATAAGATAGGTAACAGAAACAATTACAGGCCAGCCATCACGACGCCTCTGGATCCTGGAGAAAGAGGCAGAAAGGTAGAAAGTTTGAGGTCAGCCTGCGTAACATCACAAGACCCATCTAAAAACAAAAACAAACAAAAAGACAAGGTCCTTTGTGTAGAAAGAGAGTTAAACACAGATAAACAGTTGCTTACAGAAAGACTTACTTCATGCTTACATCTGTGAGTACACTGGGGCCGGTTGATCTGGTGGGACACAGCTGGGCCTGGCTGAAGGCTGCTCAATATCTCATTTTTCTGGGACCAGGAGAGCATGTCCTCCCCATTACAACAAAGAAACGAGCAGGTAAAGCCCAGCCAGGTCGGCGAGTCTCCAGCCTCTGTGGACATTTCCATAGGCCAAAATTCCACTGATCAAAGCACACCTTTGGGCCCAGCCTGAAGTCAAGAGGTAGACAAAATAACTGCCTTGGAGGCCATGTGAGTTGGGAATAGCCCATTGCAGTATGAATGGAGACGAAGAACGTGATCATGTCTCTCAGCTCAGGACAATATTCTAACTGTCCTGGCAGGATGGAGATATTTTAGTGACATTGCTATCCCTACATTTGGCTATGAGACTGTTGGACAGTGGTTCCCAAAATTGGAATTTGGGGGCTAGAGATGGTTTGCATGGTTAAGAGCACTGGCTGCTCTTGTAGAGGACCTGGTTCAGTTCCCAGCATTCAAATGGTGCTGAACAGCCACCAGTAACTCCAGTTTCAGGGGATCTGACACCTTCTTCTGGCCTCCCCAGGCATTGCATGTTCAGGTGTATTTACATACATGCAGGCAAAACACTTATACACATAAAAAATAAGTAAGGACTGGACATAGTGGCTTATACCTTTAATCTCAGCACTTTGGAGGCAGAGCAGACAGATCTCTATGAGATTGAGGCTAGTCTGATCTATATAGTGAGTTCCAGATCAGCTGTGGCTATAGGGAGACCCTGTTTCAAAAAACAAATGAGGAAAGGAAGGAAGGAAGGATGGAAGGGAGGGAGGAAGGAAAGAAAAGGAATAAAGAAAAGAAAGAAAAAGAAAGAAAAGAGAAAGAAAGGAAACAAATAGAATCACCCTAGGAATTTATGTAGGAAGGAAAGGCTGAAGCATTCTGTCTTGGCTCCTGGAAAGAGATCTCAGTTCTGACAACTTGTCAGATCTTGCAGGAGAGCCTAGAGCTAGGACAGTGATGGGAAGGACCATACGTTGACCAGGACTGCTTAACTATGTATACTTCTGGCTCTTTACTTAGACCTAAACTCCATGTCAAGGCTTGGAAGATGTACTTGGACAGGGAGGATGAGGTCACTGGATCTCTTTGTCCCTCTTCCCAATGTGGCCACATTGAATAAATACCCCCCTTGCTTTTCACTATTGTTGAATTGACTTATTGAAGATGAATGTCTGAAACTGGTTGGTTAATTAGGGCTGTCAGAGCTCAGGCTCTGCCCCTGATAACTCTTTATTACTGTCATTTTCTTATCCTCTAGTCTAGGCTGTATGTGGTACAATTTCTGTAGCTTCTTCCCCCACTCCCCACCCCACCGATCTTTCACGACACCAAACTCATCCTCCTAGTGTGCCATTGTTATGATGTTAACCCTTTCCACACCCTGCCTACCTAATAAAGCCCAAGTCCATGGCCAGGTACTTGAAGTCTTCTAGCCCAACCTGCCCAACATGCTATCCCCAACTCCCCAAGAGACACTTTCTTCTTGGCATTTTCCCTCAGGACTCATCTCTGCTCTGAAACTTCTCTATGCTTCCATGAATTCATCAAACTCTTACAAGAAAGATGTTGCTAGCATGTGTACTACATGGCGGGGGGTGGGAATCTTTTTTTTTTTCGAGACAGGGCCTTCCTATAGCCACAGCTGGCCTGGAACTAGCTATGTAGGTTGAGACATGTACCACCATGACTGACTATACTACTTTTGTTTTTTTTTTTTTTTTTTTTTTTTTGGAGACCAGGCTGACCTCAAATTCATAGAGATTCTCCTGCCTCTGCCTCCTAAATGCTGAGAGGTGTGCACCACCATGCCTGGTTGTACTATGTTTTAAAACTTTACTACAGTCACTTCAGCAGAGTGCCCAAGTAGTGAGACCCTATGCAGGGAGCTGGACACTCCATGGCAGTATCCTGTCCCTGCAGAGTTTCTGCTTAAGTCCTGGCAACAGACAGATCCCTGGGAAATCTCAGACTGGTAAGGATAGCCTGGAGCTCAGCAAGGGATGCCCTAAGGGCAGGTGGGAGGGCCTGGCCCAGATTTGGATGAAACAGAAAGTGAGACCTGTCAGATGACGGGGGTGACTAAGCCACACAGGGCGAAGGCACAGACCTGTGGCAAGTGGTGAGCTTATGGAGTCAAAGTGGGCTAGGTACCTCATAAATTCAGGTGAAGGCTACAGCAAGAGGGAGAGCCTGAACTGGTGGGTAGGATCATCTGCTGAAGAGCCTTGTATGCCACACTCAGGAACCTGAACCTTTTAAGACAGTGGGGATGACAGAGGCTGGCCAGGGAAACATGCAGAGGTGGGGCCTCTCCTCTCTGTATTCAGTTACCCAGGGTGGAATTTAGCCTCCCAGTGACAACCAAACACCACACACCAACAGCCCAGTGGCTTCCTCTAAGATTAGGTGTATCAGCCCAAGCCTAAAGACTTGATCCTTGAGATGACATCACAGCTGTGCATTCCCAGGCAACCCTGGGCTTCCTCTCCTAGCCACTTCCCAGAGTGCTGAATACCATCCTCCTTGAGGCACTTTTCACTACCTGTGGCAGCTTCCTTCTGGGCCCTGATAACTGAAACTTGATCTTCAACTTGGTCTTCAGTGTGCCGCTGACTTGGGTGGCAGGTGGGAGCAGAGAGGAGGATTTCATCTTCCTGAATCTTTCCAATGTCTAAATTCCATTCATAGGAATCAGCTTGGGATAGCCACTTGGAGAACCCAGAGACTGACATCAAGGACCGTCCCCATCCTGAGATCACCTCTCCACATTACTGTGTGTGTTCTGATGGTATCTGGCAAGCATCAGAGCAGGGAAGACCTCAGTATCATGATGAAACTATTTGCTGCTCTTTTCCCTTCCATAGCTCAGAGCTGGTATAGGGTGCTGGTGACTCAGAGCATTGCCCCACCATGCCCAGGTTTTCCTTGCCCTGGCAGTATGCTTACTAGGCTGAACATTGCTTCCCCACACATGCCCTGTCATCTATCCACCTGAGCAAGACACCCAGCATCCCAAAGCACCATAAATCCCCACCAGGAAGATTCACCTAGCTTCCTTTTTGTGGCCATAGTCCTACTTCCTTGCCTTCAAAGAGCAATAGAAAGCTTCCCACATAGATCTGTGCAATTATTATTGTAAACTGGGGTGTTTCTAGGGGAGGTCAGTGAACCACACAGACCTCTCAAAGTCCCACCAAGTCTGCTCTCTGGTATGCCTTTGCATTTCTCCAGCATGACCCATTTGCTTTCTTGAGATGACCACACATTTCTCTGATTAATAAGGTGGGACCCAACCTGCTCACTCCAACCTTACGAAGGTGCAGGGCCCCTGCTCTCCAGGGCTCCAGGCAGCCCCATTGGGGAGCCATGGATAAGAACTGCTGGGTAGCCTGGTGTGGTGGCACATGCCTTTAGTTCCAGCACTTGGGAGGCAGAGGCAGGTGGGTCTCTGTGAGTTCAAGGCCAGCCTGGTCTACATAGTGAGTTCTAGGTCAGTTGGGGCTACAGGGAGACCCTGTCTCAAAAAAAAAAAAAAACCCAAAGAACTGGTGGGTGGTGTGTCCTCAGTTAGTATGAGCTATGGGGAAGGGAGTTTACAATCCAAACTGTCTTCTCATTTGCCCTCTAGAGGGCCTTCAACCAGCTACTACATTTCTATGCCTCAGTTTCTTCATCTGTAGTGTGAGCAGCTGGGCTCAAGTGAGTTAAATGTTGGTATGGATGCGAGTTGGCTCATACTAACAGCTCCCTCAGAATCCACCACTGTTGTTTGACCCCACCCTGGGACTAGACCTAGGACTCCTCTGACTCTTATTCCTTGACAGTGGTCCATTTAACAGAGTGGCTTATGAACACCACACACTAATTTCTCTAGAGTCTGTAAGTCCGAAGTCAAAGCAGACAACTTTGTCTGATAGAAGAGGACATTTGTTCAGCCAGGGTTATCCACATAGCTGCACTCTCCCACTAGAACCTCCAAATAAGCTTTGGTATCGTCTCCCTGTTTCTCTGCCTTGTTCCACTGCCCTTACTTCCACCTCTGTGGGAATGCACCTTCCACCCAACAAAGGACTGATATGTAAGCTCTTGGCATGTATTGCCTTTTAAAGAAGTTGGATCAAGATATGCGGGCATATTTTCCCAGCAAACCTGATCGTGAGTCTGCCATGAAGATGCCTGAGAACACAGATGAGCAGAGTGTACGGATGTCTCCCTCTCATGCCAGCCTTTCCTTGAATGCTCACAGATAGCATAGGGGAGTCACCCTCATGCCAGCCCTTCCCTTGGGGTTTGCAGACTGGGCTTCAGCACTCTCTTCTATATGAACTGCTCTGCCTTCCTATACCTTGGTCATGGTTTTGCTTTCTGGAACCCATGGTGGGGATCTACTCCTCATTTACAAACAGTACTTCCCATATTTCATCCCAAACCACAATCTATCAATGTTTTCTAGCCCAGAAAACTGGGAGGTCCCCTGGCATCATAGAAAGAACATTCAGGAGTTTTAGAGCCCAGTAAAATTAAAGTCCAGGCTGTCCCATCTGTTAGCTTTGTGATACAAAGCAAGTGACTGCTTTGGCAAGCCTGTTTTCTAAAATGGAAATATTGGTTTCCATCCAAGACTATTGTGAGTATTAAATTGGATCATACAATAGTGGGTGCTCAATAAGTATCAGCCTCCTTCCCTTGACCTTCTCCAATCACTGAACCTTTGTTTTCCAAGGACAGCTCTAATACAGGGAAAGTATGGGCAGGCATGAAGACATTGGGGTACTGGTTCTGACTTGCCTTCTTGTAGCACCAAAACTATAAATTCTGTCCTACACGCTTCTTCAAACTAATACACCAAAGAGACAGTGCACTGCAAGTCCCTGGAAAGGGGGTACCTAGCCGGGCCTGCTGGTGTACATCTGTAATCCTAGCATTCAGGAGGCTGAGGAAAGAGGATCATGACTCTGGAGTAGGCCTGGCCTCTGTCTCAAAAAAAAGTGAGGGCATATCTGATAAGCATAGAAGCTTGTTTAATTTTTTAAATTTATTTTTGTTTATTTATGTACTTGGTTTTTTTTGAGACAGGATCTACCTGTAGCTCCAGGCTGGCCTGGAACTCACTATGTAGACCAGACTGTCCTTGATTGCAGAGATCTGCCTGCCTCTGCCTCCTGAGTTCTGGGAGTGTAGGCATGTGCCACCAGGCTCAGCTCATGACTTTATTTTTACTGAGCAGATACTTGAGGTATACTTGCTGTGTGTGCTGGATAACTTTAGTTGGCAACTTGACACACCTGCCTCAACTGAGGCATTTTCTCCATTGGACTGGCCCGTGACCATGTCTGTGGGGCATTTTCTTGATTGTTGAGTGATGTGGGAGGGTCCAGCCCATTGTGGGCAGTGCCACTCTCAGTGGTCCTGTATTGTATAAGGAAGCAGGCTGAGCACAGGCCAGAGGAGCAACCCAGTAAACAGTGTTCCTCCATGATCTGTGCTCCACGTTCCTGCCGAGTTCCCGCCTTGGCTTCCCTTGATGATGAACTGTGCTGTAAGCCAAATAAACCCTTTCCTCCCCAAGTTGGTTTTTGTTAGTGTTTTTATCACAGCAATAGAAAGTTAACTAAGATACTGCATTAGGCACTGTGCTCAGCAGAAAGGTTACAGGAATGTGTAAATTAATGATGGTCCTCCCCTGCCATACTGAGGCTTTGAGGAGGCTGCAGTCAGAGACTATTTGTGCACAGGGCTGGGATCATTTCAGATGTTCTCATGGATAAACCTAGCTAGATTTCAGCTTGGCTTTTCAAGAAGACTAGCTTCCAGTCTGGAATGAGCTCTTACCATGGCAACTTTCTGTGCTCTCTGGAATTTAGACACCCAGCATTCTCATCAGCGATGAATAAAAATTCTTGGTGTTCCACATCTTCACCAGCACGTCAATGTTGTCAACGTTTTCAATTTTAGCCATTCTAATAGTTGCATTGTGGTATCTCGTTACTGTTTACATTTATAATATAAATATTCCTGGATGACAGATGATGCCGTAGGCCGTCTCCTCATATGCTTATTTGATATCTGTACACTGTCTTTGGTGAAATATCTGCTCAGATTTTACCCCTATTTTTTAATTGAATTGTTTGTTTTCTCTACTGTTCGGTGTTGAGTTCTTTTTGTATTTTTTCATAAAAATGCTTTATCAGATTAAGTGATTTACAAATATTTTCTCCAGATCTGTAGTCTAGCTCTTAATTATTTTTTTTAATTTTAGACAATCTCACTATATAGCCCAGGTTAGCCTTAAACTCACAATCCTTCTGCCTCAGTCTCCCACATGCTGAGCCTGTTGGCATGCACTACCATGTCCATTTTGTCTTTTATTTTCTTATTTGTTTCTTTGTTTGTTTGTTTTGAGACAAAGTCTTACTATGTAGCCCTGGCTGCCCTGGAACTTGCTATGTAGACCAACTAATCTTGAACTCACAGAGATCCTTCTGCCTCTGCCTTCTAGTGCTGGGATTAAAGGCATGAGCCACCATACCCAGTCTTTTAACAGTGTCTTTGCAGAGCACCAGTTTTTATTTTGTTTTATCTGTAAAGCAGACATTTTAAATTTTAATAAAGTTGAATTTATCAACTTTTTTCTTCCATAGATTATGCTTCTGGTGTTATATTGAAAATATCACCATCTAGTCCAAGGTTGTCTATGTTTTCTCATCTGTTATAGAAACATTGCAGTCATTACATTTTATGTTTCAGTCTATGGGCCACTTTATTTCTGAGGCTTGTACCTTTATTTATTATTATTATTATTATTATTATTATTATTATTATTGACACATAGATGTCTAGTTCTTCTAGCACTTCATTGAAGAGTGTTCTTTCTCCACTGAACTCCCTTTGCTTCCTTGTCAAAGTTCACTTGACTGTACTATTGGACTTGTCTGTTTTTATGGATATACCCTATTCCATTAGTAGCTGTTTATTCTTCTGCAATACCACACTGTTTTGATTACTGTAGGGTTTTATGGTAAATCTTGAAATTGGGTAGTATCAACTTTCTGGCTTTGTTGTCTTTTTTTTAACTTTTTTTTTTTTTTGGTCTTTTTTGAGACAAGGTCTCCCTGTAGCTCCAGCTGTCCTGGAACTTGCTATGTAGACCAGGCTGTTCTTGAACTCACAGAGATTCACCTGCCTCTGCCTCCAAGTGCTGGGATTAAAGGCGTGTGCCACCATGCCCGGCTGTTGTTCTGTTTTTAGACAAGGTCTCACTATGTAGCAGAGTTCACTATGTGACAAGACTGGCTTCAAACTCACAGAGATCTTCCTACCTATGCCTCTCAAGTGCTGGGATTAAAGATGTGAGCCACCACACCTCCCTGTTCTTCTTTAGTAATGTTGACTGTTCTAAAATCTTCTGTCATCCGTATAAACTTTCTCTCTCTCTTTTTTTTTAAAGAGCTTTGCAATTCTTCAAACATGTATTTAGTGTGTGTGTATGTGCACGTGACTGTTTGGGGCACACATGTGGAGGTCAGAGGCTAACTTGTAGGAGTTGGTTCTCTCCTTTCAACATGTGGGTCCCAGGGACTGAATGCAGGTAATCAAACTTGGTGGTAAGTGCCTTCATCCACTGAGCTAGCTCATCAGCCTACCATATATATAAATTTTCTAATCTGGTTTTTGATATTCACAAAATAATTTGCTGTAATTTTAATTGGGGTTGTATTACTACAGATTCATATGGGAAGAACTGATATCTTAGCACTGAGGCTTCCTATCAGTGAGCATAGAATACGCCCTATCCACAAGGATGGGATACTTCCTATCCACAGTCATGGGATATTTCCTATCCATGAGCATGGAATACTTCCTGTTCATGAGCATGGAGTGGTTTCTACCCGTAAGTATTAGCATGGGATACTTCCTGTCCATGAACACGACATATTTCCTATCCATGGGATACTTCTTGTTCATGGGCATGAGCATAAGATATTTCCTGTTGATGGTATAGAATATTTCCTGTTCATGAGCATGGAATACTTCCTGTCCATGAACACAACATGCTTCCCGACCATGAGCATGGGAAACTTCCTGTCCATGAACCTAGGATGCTTCCTGTCTGTGAGCATGGGATTCTTCCTGTCCATGAATATGGAATATTGCTCCATTTATTTATTTATTCTCTGACTTCTTTCATCAGACTATTTTAGTTGTACTCATATAAATTTATTTTTAATTTTATTTATTATTTTTATTTTATGTGTATGCATGTATTGCCTGCATGTAGGTAAGTGCACCCATGTCATGCAATGCCTGCGGAGGTCAGAAGAGGCTGTCAATCCCCTGGGACTGGAGTTACGGACAGTTGTTAGTTGCCATGTGGGTGCTGGGATTTGAACCTGGGTCTTCTGCAAGAACAACCAGTGTTCTTAACCGCTGACCCATCTCTCCAGTCTCCTCATATAAATTTCTATTTATTAGCTAGCTAGATATTTCATTTTTATGTGAATACAGAGATGTTCAGCTTTATAAGTGATAGCAGGGAAAATAAATTGCTAAGTAGGAAAATAATTTAACATACTTATTTTAAAAAATTATTGTTTCACAATTTCACATATGTAATGTACTTTGGTCATATTCCCCTCATTTTCCTCTCTTATCCCCTTTCTCCTCCCACTGAATGCTTTCCCCTTCCAAAAAAGTCTTTCTCCTGCTTTTGTGTCTTTTAAGACTTATGTTTATTTGGGTGCTGGAAAGATGGCTCAGCAGTTAAGAGCACTAGCACTAGCTGCTCTTGCAGACTAGGATTCAGTTCCCAGAACCCACATGGTGACTAACAACCATCTGTAACTCCAGTTCCAGGGGACATAAAGCCCTCTTCAGGCCTCATGGGCACTGCACACACATGGTGCACTTAGATATATGCAGACAAAACACTCATACATATATCATAAAAAATAAGTAAATAAATAAATAATTTAAGATTTTGTTTTCTTTTCTTTTGGTCTTTTTGAGACAGGGTCTCCCTGTAGCCCCAGCTGGCCTGGGACTCACTAGGTAGACCAGTCTGGCCTTGAACTCACAGAGCTCCACCTGCCTCTGCCTCCTGAGTGTTGAGACTAAAGGCATATGCCACCACACCTAGCAAGATTTGTTTTATTTTCAATTATGTATATGTCTATGTATATGTATTTGTGCACATGAGTGCAATGCCTGGGGGGGCCAGAAGAGGGTGATTGGTTGTGAATCACCCCATGTGGGTGCTGGGAACTGAACTCTGGTCCTCTCCAAGAGCAATACTTGCTCTTAACCACTGAGCCATCTCTTTAGCCCCATTAGTTTTATTTTAGTCCGTTCATTTGCTTATATTTTGTTTTTTAAAAATTTATTATATTTTTTATTTAAAATATTTTATTAGCATTGCTTTCCTTAAGAAGTAACATGTTGGGGGCACTCATATACATGCAGGCAATACACTCATACACATAAAATAAAAATATATAAATAAGTAAAATTTAAAAAAGAGCAATACATGCTCTTAACTGCTGAGCCATCTCTCCAGCCCCCTATTATCATGTCTTATATGTATGCATGTGTGTGTGTCTGTTTGCCCCACTACATTGAATTTGACTTTCCTGTGTAGCATGAATGGTGGGTCATTCACATAAGCAGTGTAACCTGACCAGTAGCTACACCACTGAGAATATGACTCCCCCTCCCCCAGCATAATGTGTTTGTTGTTAAGAAGATTATTCTAACAGTGTAGAAGATGGACTAGACATGGCTACAACTGGAAGCAGGAAGATTTTTTAGTATAAATATTCTAAAAGTAGGCACAAGCAGAAATGAGAGTAAACTAAGAAAGAAAGTTGCCATGATGGTTAATCTTTTATAGTATTTTTAAATTTATTTTTAAATTTTATGTGTATGAGTGTATTGCTTGCCTGTATGTAAGTGCATTTGTGTTGTGCAATGCCCACAGAGGTCAGAGAGGGATTGGATCCCTGAAACTGGAGTTATGAACAGTTGTTAGCTACCATGTGAGTGCTGGGAGCTGAACCCAAGTCTTCTGCAAGAGCAGCCAGTTCTCTTAACTGCTAAACCATCTCTCCAGCCCTATGATAGTTAATCCTCATGGTCAATTTGATGGAATCTGGAATCAACTAATAGACATGTCTCTGGGAGGATCTGTGAAGGCATTTCTGGGAAAGATTAACTGAGAGGAGAAGACCCTCCTCCCCCAGAGCCAGTGGCACCGCCTGATGGGTAGGCCAGATATAAACAGTTCCAAGGAAAAAGCAATAATGCTTGCCTGCCTGCCTCTACTTCCTGTTGGTGAATGTTTCTATCTCGTTGATAATGCTGCTGCTAAATAGACATGTCTCTGGGAGGATCTGTGAAGGCATTTCTGGGAAAGATTAACTGAGAGGAGAAGACCCTCCTCCCCCAGAGCCAGTGGCACCGCCTGATGGGTAGGCCAGATATAAACAGTTCCAAGGAAAAAGCAATAATGCTTGCCTGCCTGCCTCTACTTCCTGTTGGTGAATGTTTCTATCTCGTTGATAATGCTGCTGCTGCTGCTACTGATGATGATAAAGCTACTGCTGCTACTGATGATGATGGTAATCCTGCTGCTGCCACTGGTGATGATGGTAATGCTGCTGCTTCTACTGATGATGATGGTAATGCTGCTGCTGCTACTGAGGATGATAATCCTGCTGCTGCCACTGGTGATGATGGTAATGCTGCTGCTGCTACTGATGATGATGGTAATGCTGCTGCTGATGGTAATGCTGCTGCTGCTACTGATGATGATAATCCTGCTGCTGCCACTGGTGATGATGGTAATGCTGCTGCTGATGTCCTCCTTCACTGACATCATATTCCCTTTCTTTTGCCTTCCATATGGACTTCAGACCAGCCACTCTCCAAGAACCTTGCAGGCCTTCAGCACCAGATTGGGACAGCTGAAGTATCCAGCTTCATAGACTATGTAGCTACCAGGATCTCAGCCTCACCAGTGTGCAGACAGTCAGCTTCTATTAGTTGTAAGCCATTCAAGTAAATCCCCATTTATTATATATATATTATATATGTGCTATATATATAAAATGTATGTATGTGTGTGCGTGTGTGTGTGCGTGTGCGTGTGTGTGTGTGTGTGTGTGTGTGTGTGTCCTATTGCTTCTGTTTCACTAGAGAACCCTGACTGATGTGGTGACAAAAGGAAACAGCACACACCTGTAATCCTAGTACATCCTCAGGAGGATGAGGCAGGAGGATTGCTGTGAGGTTGATGTCAGTCTATCAAAAAAGGAAAGAAAAGGAAAGGAAAATAGTAAAGTTCAGTTTTAGAAATCAGGAAGATAATTTGGATATTCTTTTTCAAAGAAGCCAGGTGGACAGCTATTCCTTCCAATAGCCTTGAAGACTCTTAGCTGCTCAAACCCTCACATCCCAGGGAGTAGTACAGTACAGACTAGGGGCATTGCTTTGTCTCGAGTAGCTCTCTTTCCCATATAATCAGTTACTACAGAAGAAGTCAGTTCCAGTGGTGACCTGATTGGTTTAACAGAGGACCCATTTGGATCACGAATGGGCAATTCTGGCCAATGAGACAAAAGGGAAGTCTGATTCATGGGATGGAGGCCTGAGCTAGTACATCTGTCTTCCACCCCCAGAGAAAGTCACAGGAAGATGTGATCTCCTGCCTTGTTCTGAACCTTGTCCTGTATCTTTATTGAGGCTTTACCATACCACATTATAGTTAATACCTGAACAAAACAACCTGACACTTAACTTTCATTGGCCTGAACTCAGAGGGCACCTGTTCCCTCAGATGTTTCCTGGAACTGTGCTGTTGAGCTAGGCCTTACCCATAATTTTATTCAAAATCATTTCTCCAGGTTCAATGGGGGAAGCACAAGTTTGGATCCAGCCTTATCTTATTAGATAATACTGTCCTTTTATCCCCAGGTCTAAAGCATCTCATACACACGAGGTCAAGCAATTTTTCTCAATCTTCATTGTTTTCAGTGAAAATGTACACTGTCTTTTAGCAGTTTGATGCATTAATTTTCAAGCATACCCACATTCATTCACTATCTTGAGCTGAAAAGGTGAAAATTGAGATTCCCAGGAATCAAAATCAGGTGCCCAGGTCTGACAAAAGCACATGGTTCAATGAATTGACCAAGGTTAATTAAAAGTCATTTGTTCAGATTCTATTATATAAAAGACATTCCTACATTTTATGACTCCCAGAACTCTACAGCCATTTTTATCCCTTAGCTAGATAGAGGTTGAAGTGAACAGTGTAGGTGGAACAGAGCAGAGAAGGCACTGCTAAATTGCTAAACCAAAGCCCTGCATGTCATTATTGTTTGTGGCTGTCTGAGAAGGATTTCTAAGGCTTAATCAGAAAGCCTGCTATCTGTTACACCTGCTCTTACCTAGCAAGGACACTACAGGAAGCTTACCTGCTACCCACAACACCCCTCTGGAGACACCAAGTTCTTTGTTAGCATTGGTTAGATCATACCCCTTACAGGAGTTGTTTTGCCTACTTCTTCACTGCTCTGTCCCCTCTACCTAGAGCCTGGCACTTAGTGGGTACTTTATAAGTAGCTAATGAGACCAAGAACTAAACTCTGAATCACCTTCGTCAGGCTATTCTCTTCATTTGTTCCTACTAGATTTACCATCACTAAGCTGTGGATGGTGTATGCTCTAGACCAGTGTCAAAGATTATAGCAAGAAAGGTACACCACGGTCAGGTATCTGTAATTTCAGCACCTGGGAGGCTGAGGCAGAAGGATCAGGAATGTAAGGTCATCCTTGACTACATAGTGAGTTCAATGCCAGCCTGGGCTACATGAGACCCTGTTTCAACAGAAATAAACACATTAGAATAGTCGCATTTGTGATATTAGAACATCGTTAAATAGAGTATATGGTATTTTCAGAATTACAGTCTCCTAAAAGAAACACAGCAGGAGGAAGGACTTCACTCTTCCAGAGAATTATCCCACTTCCTTCTAGTAGGTTTTATGAACCATCCAGTTGGGTATCCTTTTTCGCACTGACTGCCAGGAAGCTCAGGCCATGACCTGATTCTAATTCTCAGCAACTTTATTATACTTCATAACAGTGCTTGTCCCTTCCTCCTTTTCATGGGTTTACTTTTAAAATTTTAGTTGAATGACCTTATTGTGCTTGTCTTTTATTGTAAGTTGTTTCGAATCCTTTTCAAAAAGAGTTGCATAAAAAAAAAATTTTAACAGCTCAATTCTAAAAAGCCACACAGAGCCCAAGCTGGCACCATTTGCTCTTTGTAATAGCCTGGGAGGGCCCCCAAAGTAGCCCAGTGCTTTATCTTTACAAACACATGTCAGCCGGAGCAGCAGTGCTCACCGGAGATCTCAGGAGACAAGGGCAAAAATCACCCGTCATTTTCTACTGAATGGGTGTCTGGAGGACCATTCAGGCTCCTAGGGACTGGATTTGGGGGGGAGGATTAACGTGAAGAGCCCTTGGAAATCAGCATCGCCCCTGCCTGCACTGCTATTGTTCAGAGGTGAGTACGCCCGTCTAGGTTTGAAGATAGAATCTCTCTCCTGCCTGGCGTCCAGCCCCAGGCTTTGTGCGGCTCTGTGCCCTTTCCCCTGCCTCTGGCCCACAGGCGTCTCCAGCCAGCCCTCTGTGCCAACTGGCAGAGGGTGCTCTTGTATAGCAGATCCGTATGCCCTCCCCGTGCTCTAGCCTGCCGTCTGGACCTGCTGGGGGCCATGGAACCTTCTAGGCTTGGGAGGTGGGAGGAGGCAGATTGCTGTTTTTTTCCAAAGGCTGACCTAGGCCTTCTCCAAAGCCACTGCTTAGCTGGAAATTCACCCCAGTTTCCCTGATCAAACAGTGGGGTGATATATATGCTGTGGGTTTGATTTGCTAATGTCATCACACATACGTATTCATTCACAGAAGGCTGGGGGAGTAGAGGGAGATGGAGGCAGACATCTACAATAATAGATTTCATGACTTAATTGGAAGTTGAGTTAATCTGCTAAAACATTTAGTGGTTTAAATTTTTCCTATTCTGCAAAGAAACAAAGACTTCTGGTTTACCCTGTCTTTCAACAACTTTAATTTCACTCGTAGATTACAGATGGAGGTACCATCTCCACTCCATCGCACACTGGGTATTAAAGAGACAAAAACCTTCCTTGTTTGCAGCCCTTGGAATTTTTTTTTTCAGACCTTAAGCTGTAGGTGGCATTCTTTATACCTGACATCAGAGCACCCTCTGTCAGGATTTACTGCAAACCCATTCTAGGTGTGTGAAGCCGGGAAAACAAGAAAACATTTCGTTCAGGTGGTCAGGGCGAGGAGCACGGGGCAATCGCCCTGATCGGGTGACAGCTGCTTTTCAAACTGTGTAATTAAAGATCTTTAGAGTTCTTCAAAGGGAATTAATTAGCAGAGAAAGGCCATTTTGCTTATGGCCTTTCCCATCAACATAATCAAAAGCAAACCCTGATATTGGTGGCAAATTGGATTGAATTCTTTGGAAGCCAAGACTGCTTCATGCCCAGCCATTTTTGGTTTGAGGTTTGTTGAAATTGCACATTAACTTGCCATTGGGCGCAGGGGAGGGCAGAGGGGAGCAGTGCATTGTCAATGGGGTAAGGAAGTATTGATTGTCAAAACACACTGAACCCTGTGTGTATGTCCCATCACTAATCCTGCACCTGTTCATGGGGAAGTGGCATGCTGTGACCATGTTTAGGGTTACCTGTCTGCATGGTTTGTCTGTAACTGTGTTTTCTGGTCTGGACCCTTCCACCTGGGAAGCCCTAAAGAAATGGCCGGGTATGGTGGCACACGCCTTTAATCCCAGTACTTGGAAGGCAAAGGCAGGCAGACCTCTTGTGAGTTCAAGGCCAGCCTGGTCAACACAGTGAATTCCAGGCCAGCTGGGACTACAAGGAGACCCTGTCTCGAAAAAAAAAAAAAAAGAAAGAAGAAAGAAAGAAAGAAAGAAAGAGAAAGAAAGAAAGAAAAGAGAAAAAGAAATCACTTAATATTAATGTGTTACAGAACCGTCACTCTACCTGCCTGGTGGTGGTATTGTAAACACCTGAGGTGCTTTGGAATTAGCGCAGGTGTTGGGTCTCACCTAGACAAACACCCCTTGTCCTCTGACTCAAGAATCCATGTGAGCTCACTATCGGGGAAACTAATGATCTAAACTGTCTGGTGCCCTTAGGGTGAAAGGAAATGACCATAAAGTGGCAAAGGTACGGATACTCAGGGAGATTACCTTGGGGCAGAAAAGTCCAGTCACTGCGTGTTAGATCCAGTAGCTGGCAGCAAAGCTGCTCTGCTACATCCTGCAGAGCCTCACTGGAAGGTCAAGCCCATGAAAAGTTTATATTAGGACTGACAAGTTGGCTCAGCGGGCAAAGGTGCTTGACACCAAGCCTGACGCCCTGAACTTGATTCCCCAGGACCTACATGGTAGGTGAGAACAGATTCCTGCAAATTGGCCTCTGACCTCCACATATGCGTGATGGCATGCACTCACACACAAAATAAATGTAATAAAAAAAATTTGTTTATACTGTTAAAATAGGTATTTTCTTTAAAAAAAGAAAAAAAGTAGAGTTATTTAAAGTGAGGAGTAAAAGTTCTCCCTGTCATCTCGCCCATCAGAGGTAATCCCTGTGGATGGTGTCAGCTACCTCATTTGAAATATGTCCATGTGGCTCAGAAATCTAAAAGCGAGTCTTGACACAGCCAAGGAAGGGCAAGGAGTTCTGACCCCTCTACCCAGGCCTCTTTCTTCCTCCTCTTTGCAGGAGCCTCTCCCTGCCCATCCAGGCTCTTGAACTTTCGGTTGCAGGAGGTGACTAACCTGCAGCTGAGGATGTAGCTCAATTGGTAAAATACTAGCCTAGCATTCAGGGAGCTCTGGGCTTCTTCCCCACCACCACAGGGGGGAAGTGGGGAAGAAGAGGTGACTAACCCATTTCTTTTGCATTAGTAAAGGTGATCATAATAAACAGGAAGCAACACCCCCAAACAGCATGCTTCCAAGACCACAGCCCACACACCCAGTGCCTGATTCTTCCTCCACCCTTCTGGCTTTTATACCCATTCCTTCTCATCACAGGGTTTCACTTTTCTGAAACAAATTCTTCAAAGGGTAGGGATGCTCAACCGGGAAAGTGAAACTGAGCATGCTTCATAACTGCTGGCCATTTGGGAAGCAGCTGCAGCCATCTTGGAAAGAGGCTTGGGAGGAAGTGAGGCAGGTAAGGCGGTGAGAGTGATGGCCCTCACAGAGGGTTATTATGAGAACTTTCCTAAAGGCCTTTTCATTCATGGGGAATTCCTCAAGCCTCCCCATGCTTGTCCTGTTTTCTCTACAGGTTATAGGCTCATATTGTGGTGGGGAGCAGATAGAGTTGTAGAATTGAATGCCTTTCATTCCCAGGTCCCAAGGGGAATCCAGAACAGTTCACTCACCGTGGGAGGCTTCCTACAGCATGCCCAAGGGTGGCCATTAAAACTTCTGGTTGTGTTTCACTTGTTCAGTAGACCCAGCCAAGAGTCTTGCTCAGCCCTTGCTGCGTGTAGAATCTCAGTATAACAGTGATAAACACCATGATGTTATTTTTTGCGTATCAACATCAAGCACGTGTCAGGAATCAAAGTAGGTTCACATACACAATCACATCTGCTCAGGAGGGCATCATCATTCGCTCTATCCTAGAACCAAGGAACTGAGATGCCAAACATCACATACAGCTGGCTGCAGACAGGTTTCCAGTCATGTTGTCTTGACTGTAAGACCTGAGAGTTTATGATGTCATCACTGGTCTGGCATCAAATCTTAAGAGTGTTTTTCCCACACCCGGAGATAGCTGGTGGGGAGGCCAGTCCAGCTTCCTCAAGGACTGACTTCCTACTCTGCTCCCCAGCAGCTCAATGCTGAGCAGGATTGCCCTGTTGTGTTGGTTAGAACATCTGGGGTCACTGTGTGAGCTAAATACCTGACAATTGCATATTCAGCAGGGTTTGGGATCTTATTCTGCCTTGTCAATTATTTATTTTGCATTTAATCCTCCTTTCCCCCAGGAAAACGATCTCTACCTCTTTGGAAATTCTTTGCCAATAATTCTGTTGACTGCAGTAACATATACTGACCACAGCGTCTGATAAAGACATAAAGGCGCCTCTCAGATCTCAGGGTGGAGGGAAGTTAAGGGTGCAGTATTCACCCAGAGAGACCCAGTCAGCTTGGCAGAAGTAATTTTCAAGATCGCCAAGAACCCAGAGTAGTTTCTTACTTTCATTTACCATTTCAAAATTTGTATCAATAAAGCTGGGTTCTTCATGCACCCTCTGAGAAACGTCTTGCTTCGGAAGGAAGCTTGGCCTGAATCTTCTCTGGATTTACTATGCTGTTGCGGGAAGAGACTTTCATTTTCATTGTTTTCTCTTCTCTGGGCTCCTTCCTCCTCCTGCAAATGTTTTAGCATCTGTTAATCCCAGTTGGAAACCTTAGCAGATAAAAGTCATGTTCTGTGTAGATTGCTTCCAGAACAAATACAGGGTGGTAGATAATTCAGAATTGGGTTTCAGGAGGGCTTAGGGTGGGGGCTGCAGAGGACAGCACCTCTTCCTCATAAGACATCCAGTCAAAGCAAAAGCAAAGTAATTCCCAAGCTCGGATGGCATGCATGTAGATCAGGTTCATTTCCAGAGCCGCCACCGCCTGCGTTTAGGTGATATTAGAAGCCACCATGACAGCAAAGTCGTTTTATGCATAGCGGCTTAGCGGGCACTTTGAGAACTAGTTCAGTGAAGCTCTCAGGTTGAAAAATACCAAGTCATAAAGTTTTAATGAAAGTAAGTGTGGATCAGCGTATCGTAAGGGGCATCCAGGGCGACTTAAAAGATCTGTGGGTGGAAATTAGAATGGATCTTCGGGATTTATTTGGCAAAGCCTGTCTATTTTGACCTTTTTTCCGTTTCATATTAAGGCTACTGAAAGTGTGTTTTGTTTGGCAGGGGCTGGAGGAAGACACAGCTATTGGTGCTGTTACAGCGACAATGCCGCTGAAGTTTAGCTGCGTTCATTGACTGATAACAGCTTGGGCATCAAACAGCAGAAAACCATCAGAGAACTCTTGCTGTATTTCCATGCACTTCATTTACATCTTAAGCTATATTGGTGATGCAGATTTAAATAAAGCTACAGCTTAAGCAGTGATTAGATCTCAATAGTTGGATTTGCTATGAAATTGCTGCATTTTGACTAGATGTATTTAGAAATATTGGTGAAATCTGACACCTTGGGTAACTTTATCATTTAAAATAGAGCTTTGGTGAGAGAGAGAGAGAAAAAAACCCCAGCTAAAATAGGGTATTAGTTGCCAGGCCTTTGACTCAAGTGGTGTCAGGGGTTAGAATTAGACAAAAGCCGAGCTCAGAGTGACTTGGGCAAGAAAGAATGCAGATAAGTCAACCTACCACCTTCCTCTAAGCCTGCTTGCTCCCAAAATGTTAATAGAAGCAGTGATCCCATAACCTGCAGGAAAATAAAGAAGCCACGAGGCATATACAATGCAATAAGGAGCTTTTTTTATTTTGAGATTTTTTTTTTTAATCATAAAGTAATATTTTTAACTCTAAGGTTAACCTGCTAATCCCTAAGCTGGTGACATGACAGTGTCAAATGTGATGGGATTTTGTGATTCTCATTATTGTTATGTATTGTTCTTTCCCTGCTATTCCATATTAATATTTATAAATGCCCTTTTTATAGAACCAAGAGGACCAAAACCCATTGTTAAATTTTTTAAATGGACAACCCGCACATCCAATATAGTTGACTACAATTTAGAACAAAAAGGGTTTTGGTAGTGAGCCACTTCTTGTTTCTCTGGGTTGGTGATTTGTATAGCCAGCAGAGTTTTCAATGTTTTTTTTTTTTTCTGTTTGCACAAACGAACATCCAAATGACAGGGAATAACAGAATATTGATTGTGCTCTGGGAGAGGCAGTGAAAACCACCACGTGTGGGTGGAAGGGCATATAGAGGCAAGGTGTGCAGCCATGATGCTAAGGCGCCTGCCAAGAGCCATGGCAGGATGAAAGCATTGATTAAATTTTTAAAAAGAGGGAGGCGGTTCATTCAGTTGTTTTCAAGTGCCTCATTGGGCTTCATAAGTGGCCTCAGAAGAGTTCAGTGGTCATTTGTGTTAAAGACGGAGACTCCATAAGAAAGGGGCAGACCCACCCTGCCCTGTCTAATGAGGAGAATCCCAGTTGCCATTAATTTGCCCACGTCCGTCTGTTGTGGGCATCATGGGATGCAATCAAACATCTTTACAGACAAAAAGAAGGGACAAAGTTCTCCTCCCAGCTCAGGAATGCTGCTGTCCTCAGTTGTAGGCATCCAACAGTCCTTGGCCTAAGAGAGAAATATTCATGGAAGGAAGATGTGTTAGGGTTGCCTGGCCCCACCACTCCTGCAGCCCCCAAAAGGATCTAATCGGAAGGTCTGGCTATTCTTTTGGGTGGTTGTGTGCCTTGGCTTAACAGACAGTGGTCCATGAAGGGGAAGGGGCAATGTCTCTGATCACAAAGCCAAAAACCCAAGTAGTTAGGTCAGATAATCAAGAGCATTTCAATTTTTGTCTTTTTGGAGAAGAGCTGGTTCTCATGGGGGGGCCATAAAGACAATATAAATTTTTTTTTGTCAATTCTAGATCCTGGTTCCTCCCGTTTGAATTTTGTATTTTTGGCAAATTACTTGATCAAATATCCTTGGTTATAAAATGAGGAAACTGATGCCTACTTTAGACAGCTGGAAGGATTAAATGAATTAACTGCATCCTCTACGGGACCCAGCACACAGAAAGCATGCAAACCTACAACTTGGAGACTTGAAACTTTCTTTCTTTAAATTCATGAATCATTTTCTCTGTCTCCTCCTCTGGTGTAGGAATTACAATCTAAATATGTAGATTTTGATAGCTATAAATTTAAATGTACGAAAAATAACCAATGCTGGGTATGTAGGGACCCAGATTACTTGGAGAATTCCAAGCGATGTTTGGCCTTCTGGCATAAAACTCTGGGGCATTTAGTTTTAAGTGCATCTGAGGTATTTTCCAGCACCAATAAGGAAAGAGGAATCAGAATTGATGCCTAGTGGTTCTGACAGTTACTCTATTATAGTGCAGAATTGCTGCCACGGAGGTGGTGCCTCGGCTCCCAGCTGGGAAGTATTGTGTGTTCAAAGCAGCAGTGGTGTAACTCAATTCCAATGAAACCCAAGTTTGGTGGAGCAGTGAGAAGGCTATTCATTGTGACCAGTCTTTATAGAAACTGGCCTTGCCTTCTGGGGCAAATGTGGTTTATGTTTCAGACATGTGTTGTGGTCGTGCTTTGCAATACGCCATTAGCTCAGAAACTGTGCTAAGGATGCAGGCTTCTCAGACTTCGTACATGATTGTCAGCCCACCTCACGTGAAGCCCCCGATGGTTTGAGCTTCCCCTGGAAGGGGTGGGCCTGAGTGGTAATGGAGAGGTGTGCCATGGCACTTTCCTCCTTTCCATGAGGATCCCAGACCTCCTTCCAGAACCTTGTCAGGCAATTCATGATCTGAATCAGAATTGTGGGGCTTTCTCCACCGCCACTTTGTTCTCAAATTGTCCCCAAATTGTTCTCTTACTGACTGAAAATTTGTCTGTTCCTAGCCCATGATTCTTCAGAAGGGTCCTGCCCTTGTTGCAGGCCACTCATTCAAGTAGAAAGGATGGTCAAAATTGAATGTATTGGTAGAGCTCTTCCCTAACATGCTTAAGGCCCTGAGTTCAGTCTCTAGTAGCATACACAAAACTAAATAAATTGAATGTACATATGTCTAGGACTGGCCCTAGCCTAACGTCACAGTGACTTGCTCCCCTCTGGTAAATTTCCCTTCACATCAGCTACCTTTAAATATTTTGTTTATTTTATTTTATGTGTGTGAGTGTATTACCTGCATGTATGTAAGTGTAACCATGCCGTGCAATGCCCATGGAGGTCAGAAGAGGAAGAGGACATCAGATCCCCTGGAACTGGAGTTACACATGGTTGTTAGCCACCACGTGGGAAATCCAGAGCCTTTGCAAAAGTAGCCAGTGCTCTTAAGCACTGAGCCATCTCTCCAGCTCCCACACGAGGCACCTTGACGCCATTTCTCATACCGATTCAAGCCCTCTTTCTCCTGGAGCTCTGTGCTCCAGGGCTTCTTCCTTACTATTGGCAGTGTGAGCCAGCACTGCTAGCTAGCTCATGTGCAGACCAGCTCCTGAAAGTGTGAGTGCACGCCCCCCAGAAGGGAGACAGTGGTCAGTGGCTAGAAGAGCCAGTAGGGGGGAAGGAACTGTTTACCATGTCTCTCTTACTAGTGCCTCAGAAAGCCACAGAAGGGGGAGGGGGGTGAACAACTTGCCTGCAGAGCTAACCATCCCTGTTACACACCCCTAAATTGGATTTTCCTTCCTTCTCACATGCCTCTTCTCAGATGAATTATTTGTCTCACCCCCACTTAGCTCAGACTCGTTTTGGGGGGAACCAAAGGTAGGATACCCTTCTTAACACAGGACTTTTTCTTTTTTGTTTGTTTAGATATTTTATTTATTATTTTATTTTATGTGTATGAGTGTATTGCCTACATGTGTGTAAGTGCACTCATGTCATGCAGTGCCCCCAGAGGTCAAAAGAGGTCGTTGGATCCCTGGAACTGGAGTTACAGACAGTTGTGAGCTGCCATATGAGTGCTGAGATTCAAACCCTAGTCCTCTGCAAAAGCAGTCAGTGCTCTTAACTGCTGAGCTATCACTCCAGCCCCTTCATTTTGATTTGGTTTGGTTCTTGGACAGGGCTCTGCTATGTGGCCCAGGCTGACCTTGGACTTGAAGTTCTGAATGCTGTGATTACAGCATAAAGTTTCTTAAGAAGGCTCTCTTGACCTGTTATGCATCTCTGGAGAGATGGGGTATCTACACATGGGATATGTGCTGGGGTAGTATGCCTGGTCCAGGCCCTCAGAGTGGTCAAGGCACCATCTCCTACAACTCTGTACTGTTAGAGTGTCATGTTTGCTTTGGTATCTCCCATACTATACTGAATTTAGGGACAGTGTGTCTTCTTTCTGTGTCTCCAATGCCTACTATAGGGTCTGGGATGCGACCAACACATACAGATATAATATTGAGTCTGTGCATGGTGTCAGCCTGTAATCCTAGCTCTTAGGAGACTGAAGCCAGCCTGGATTATGTAGTGAGACACTGACTCAAAAGAAGGAGAAGAAAGAAAAAAAAAGACATGAATTCAATAGATGAATAAGTAAATAAGTGAGGTGAGGTAATTACAAACAGACCACAACCTCGTATGAGATATCACAGTTAACTATCTATACTACTTACATGCCATTTAGCATTCCTAAATAACAGGACACAACATATAATATGATTGTTATTAACTTATATAATGAAGTTAAACTTAAGGAAAGAAAGGAAAAACAAAATCTCATGGAAAACTGCCTGCCCACAGACCTGTCCCATTTCAATGGTGCCTTTCTGTTATCACTATCATTGAGTGCCTTGCCCAGACTACTGAGTAGGCAGGATTCCCATCTCAATCTCTCTCTTATGCTTTCCCAGGTTGTTTTAGCACAGTTTTGTTACTGTACTGAAATACCTGAGGCAGTCTACCTTATAAAGAAAGCAAAGATATTTATTTAGTTCACAGTTCTGGAGGTCCAGGTACTGGCATCTGATGAAGACCTTGCTGGGCCAAATCCTGAACCAGCATAGGACAAGGCACAGCAAGAGGCAGGAAGCACATCTGTGGCCCCTGCTCCCTGTCCTTCCACTCATAAAGCCACCAGTACCCTACCACGGGGCCCCATTCTGATGTAAGTATATGGTGCACCACATGTGTACCTGATGTCCATGAAGGCCAGAAGAGGGCATCAAATCCCTGGAGTTACAGACAGTTGTAAGCTGTCATATGGGTGTTGGAAACTGAACCGGGGTCCTCTGCAAGAGCAAGTGCTCCTAACTGCTGAGCCATGTCTCCAGCCCCCTGGCTTCTTATTTTAAATTTAGCTTCTCACTTACTTGCATGAGAAATTAAGTATTTAGCAATAGCTCTGACAGGAGAGTAGTGATTTCAGAGAACTGGCATGTTATCTTGCCCTAGAAACCACCATGATTTATTGGGATTATTTTTCCAGTGCTGAGATGGAACCCAGGGCTTCTTCACACAAACTAAGCATGTGATTTGCCACTGAGAACCACACCCAGCCCAGTCAGGATGACTTTGGTTGCAAGTAATGGAAATTTGAAGGAAGAGATAATTCATTATCTCATAGAACAGGAAGATAAACCCCACAGTGGATTCTAGAATGGATGGGTTCAACAGCTCAAGACGCCGTCTGGGGATGTGATAGCTGGGGATGTGGCTTAGCTGACAGAACTCTTGGCTAGCATGCATTAAGCCCTGAGTTCAATCCCCAGTAAACTGGATGTGATAGTCTATCCCTGTAATCCCAGCACTTACAACGTGAGAGGATCAGAAGTTCAAGGTCACTACTATGTCTGCTACATAGCAGCTTCAGGACCAGCCAGGGCCACGAGAAACTCTGTCTAAACAGATAATAAATGAATAAATGAATGAATGAATAAATATATAAATAGTAAGTCATCCAAGATCTAAGTTCTCTCTATTCTGCCCCCTTACATATCAGCCTTCTCCCAAATCCATAGGAAAAGGAGAACCTGCCTCTCCTTGTAGTTTCTTTCTTTCTTTCTTTCTTTTTTAGCCTTTTTGAGACAGGCTGGAACTCCTATATAGGCCCCAGCTGGAACTCACTATATAGTTGTAAGCTCACAGAGATCCACCTGCCTCTGCCTCCAAAATGCTGGGATTAAAGGTGTGCACCACCACACCCAGCTTCCTTGTAGTTTCTTAAGAAGAGGAAACTTTCCCACCCCCACCCCATCAGCCTTTCACATCTGGCTATCTGGAATGGAGTCATAGTTCATCTAGATTGTGCTTTAGAGAGAAACCACCCAGTGTTTCAAACAGCAAACTTTACTTTCTACTGTATGCAAAGTCTACTGTGGCCCCAGAGACAATGGAGGGCAGCTTTGTCCTGAGTTGGCACCTGTGTCTCCAAACATTCTTCCAAGCTCACTGTAGCAAAGGAGTGTGGGGAGGAGCTAGTGAAGCAACTTTGTGCTGAGTCCTGGAGTGATGCTCATCGTTCTCAGTTGCCCTGTCCAACTGAAACTGGACATAGAAATTGCAACTCCTATGTCCTGAGGAAGGGCAGGAGGCCACATACAGTGGGTGCTGCAAAGTCTCCACCACAGTGGGCAGTGGTAATTGTTCAGTTAAGAAGGGAGTGGGAGGAAGGTAGTAGAATAGAATAATACTAAACAAATTCTTTCATGTGGGTTGAAATGTTGGGGAGTAAACCAGAAATACACTCCAGATAGTTTAGTAAATAAGTATAAACTTTAAAAAAAAATTCATTCATTCACTCTATTTTTTTTTTTTTTTTTTTTTTGAGACAGGGTCTCACTGTGTATCCCTGGCTGGCCTGGAACTCACTAGGTGGACCAAGCTGGCCTTGAACTCACAGAGATCTGCCTGCCTCTGCCTCCCAAGTGCTGGGACTGTGTATGGTACCACACCTAGCCAAGTTTGGTGTTTTGTTTGTTTGTTTGTTTGTTTGTTTTTGTATCTGTGGTTAGTTATTTTGTTTCTTGGCACTTTTCTAATAAAACAAACCAGGAAACTTCTAAAGGAATCATAGAACGTTCAGGTTTGACTTCATAGAATGAATTTCATTTTTCTTTGCAGTGCTGGGGATTGAAACCAAGGTCTAGAACATGTTTAAAAGGCTTCTACTGCTTAGTAATACTCCCAATCCTCCTTTGAAGGTATTTCAATGTAACTGAGTCTGCCCTTTTTCTCACTGTAAGTGGAAATGGTTACTAATATTCACTGCTCCCTACTTACAATATCAAATATTGGGTTAAAAACAATCTTGGAGCTGGGTGTGATGGCTCATGCCTTTAATCCCAACACTTTGGAAGCAGAGGCAGGTGAATCTCTGTGAGATGGAGGCCAGTCTGGTCTACATAGAGAGTTGTAGGCCAATTGGGACGTCAGGGGGCCCCGTCTCAAAAAGAGCACATACTGATTTTTCAGAGGGCCTGAGTTTGATTCCCAGAACACTCACACACACACACACACACACACACACACACACACACACCAAAATAAATCTTTCTAAAAAACTTTGGTCCTACTCTCTGTTTTTGAATTTATTCATCTACAAGGCAGATAGAATAGAATCAACCACAAAGAGCTGTTAAAAAGTAAACTAGAGGCTAAAGAGAAGACTCAGTGGGTAAGAGTCCTTGCTGCTCTTCCAAAGGGTCTGAATTCGGATCCCAGCACCTCCATGGCACTCACAACTGCCTGCATGCACACGGTGTACATACTTACACTCAGGCACACACACACACATAAACTAAATAAGTACATCTTTTTAAAAATTTCAACTAAATATATGTCCAGCTTAATTTTGACAAATTTTCACATGCAATTCAATAAGGAAAAAAAGTTGGGGCTAAAGCCACTGGATGGCCACAGGTGAAACCAAAATCCAAACCAAAAAAACCTTGACCACAGTCATACTCCTCATCCACAAAGTAACTGCAAGAGGATTAGTGACCTAAATACAAAGTAAACTAGGTAGGCACTTGGTGGCTCATGCCTATAATCTCAGAATGTGGGAGATAGAGGCAGGAATATTCCTATAATTTTGAGGCCACTGTAGATTATATAGAGACCTTGTCTCAAAAAACAAAAAAAAAAGTAAGAAACTATAAAACTTTTAGAAATAGGAGAAAAATTCTTCTCTTTCTATTGAATTTTTGCAAATTTCATACAGTATTTAGACTCCTCCCCTAAATGTTCACCTTTTATAGCTCTCCTGCTAGATTCATGTACTCTGTCATATATGTTAAGGCCTATTGAGTCAAGTTTGTGTTTCCAATTGTCCTGAGTGTGCATGCATCCACTGGAGCCTGGTTAACCTATCTAGTGTCACACCCTTAAAATCAACTCTCCTCCCAGTAGTTATCAGTTGCCAATTGTTCCTCAGCTAAGGTTGGGATTTCTTACGACTTCCACACTTCTTTGCTGGGATTTTGTCTGGTTTGAGCTTGTATGGGTCTTGTGCATGCTGTCACCATTGCTCTGAGTTCATATGAGTAACATCTGGCTGTCTGGAAAACTCTTTCCTTGTAATCATCTACCACCTCTGACTCTTACAATTTTTCCTCCTCCTCGTCCACAATGGTCCCTGAGTCTTGGGTGGCAGAGGTTTGATATAGGTGTCCTATTTAGGGACAAGCACTCTGAAGTCTCTTATTCTCTGTGCTTCGACCAGTTGTGGCTTTCTGGGTTAATCCCCATCTGTTGTATGAGGAAGCTTCACTGGTGAGTGTTGAGAGAGGCATTAATATTCTTTCTGTCTCCTGTTCCACTATGTTCCCTGAGCCATAGGTGGAGAGGTTGCCTAGCAGATGTGTCGCTTAGGGCTAGACACTTATTCTCTGCATTTGACCAATTGTGGAGCTTTGTAATAGTCTCAATCTATAACAAAAAGAAGCTTCTTTGATGAGGGGGAAAAGCTACACTTGTGTGTAAATATAAGGATACAAATTTAGAATACAGGAAATTACATTGATCTAGGGAGGGATCTAGATTTTTCTCTAGAGTCTATGACCTCTCTAGTCATGTGCATTTGACTATGTTTACAGTACCAAATATGAGTTCCCTTTCATTGAGCAGGTCTTAAGTCCAATTAAACAGCTGTTGATTACACCTGAGATAAAAGTTTTTTAAGAAAAAAATTTTGCTTTATTATTTTAAAATTATATGTGTGTGTGCCTGTGCACAGGAGTGCAGGTGCTTGCAGAGTCCAGAAGAGGGTGCTGAGTCCTCTAGAAACTGGAGGTACAGATGGTTGTGAGCCACCTGATGTGAGTGCTGGGAACAAAACTACAGCATGTGTTCTTAACCAATGAGCTATCTCTCCAGCTCCTAGGAAAACGTGTGTGTGTGTGTGTGTGTGTGTGTGTGTGTGTGTGTGTGTTTCACAGATTCTATGGAGAATATTTTTATTATACAGGTATCATATACACAACAATTATTTAGGGGGTATTTAAAGGTACAGGAGTTGAATTCTGATCTGCATTTCACCCACAGAAACTATATGCTACTCTCCTCATTTAGCCCACAGAAATGAGACAGTGCTTCCTGAACAGAGAGCTCCAACAAAATAGAAGCTGCTCAGCCAAGAGTAAAACCCAGTATCATCTTAAATCATAATACCTTGTGTGCCTATGAATAATCTAGAGATGTCATAGGTTACCCCATCACCATTAGAAGTTATTATTAAAATCAAATCCCATATCTCAAAAAGCTGTAAGAAGTGTACCAGTAACTACAGACCCCATTAAGTTATGCATAAATAGAATCTGTACACTCAACAGTCTCTCAAAATACAGATCCTCTGTGGGGACTTGGGGGATGACAGGTCACAGGCTCTGCTGTGCATCTACCCTCTTCAAGTTTACTGGAGAAAAAAAATGAAAATCTGAAATAAATATGCAAAATAAAGTTTCAGTACCTTAAAAGAACAGATCATTTCAAAAACTCTATTTATGGAATTCAAATTTTTTCACAGAACAAAAGGACAAGGAAATAAAAAGCAAAACAAGTCTGCAGGCTTTGTTTTTTAAATTTCCTAAAATCAGAAGGCCCCTTTTGAACGTGGGGCTGGATGTCAGGTACCACTATACATATTAGCTGCTAAACACATCCAACCTCTGCAGGCATGATTGCTGGAAAACAATATATTTTTTAAAAGCTAGATAATTTCTATGGTTTTTAAAGATATTTTAGTGGACATAAAAACCAGCTATTATCTTACCACTGGGGGAAAAAAAAAGATTTGATATGTTCATCTGAAATCACATCCAGCTTAAGTGTGTGAATAGCCCAGGGTGTTTTCACAAAAAGATTCTAAAATGTGTAGTGCATTCAGAGGGAATGGGGTTCCAAAAAAAAAAAAAACGAGTTTAAAACATCAAACGAAGCCAGTACTTGTCACCTGGGGGTGGTACTCCAAGGTTAGACGCTTCCGGACTAGAGAAATATCAAGGAGGACAGGTCCCAAATGAGGTGGATGGCCAAGACTTCCCCCTGGGCTGGAAGTTTCCCAGCTGCCCCAGGGGGTTCTTTCCCTTCTGACCCTCTGGCCTTTGTCCACCTCACCCCACTTCCCGTATTTTTCCATTTTCTCCTGCGTCTTGTTGTAATCGGCTGGTCTCAGGTCTCCGGAGTTCATTCAAGACTTGTCTATGGTAATAAGAGCTTCCCTGCTGTAGTTCTGCATGGAGGGTATGGCTGCACAGATAGCCTGGCTACCCAAACCGTGGGTGATGGGGCTGAAATGAGATGGTCTGGATGTTCGTCTCCAAGGCTGGGGTGGGCCTGCAGTTCCCACTGTGTGTGCGCTCTTGGCGGAGGTCCGTGAATTCTTTACACACTTGTGGTGCTCCCGGTAGCATAGTTTTGCTGGTGGCCATCTCATTGCGTCCCCCGAGATAAGGTCTGGTTAAATTCTCGGCTGCTCCTTTACTGGGAAACTCGGCTTCGCAGACACAAGCAAAGTCTCGTGCCAAGTGGGTGGCTTCGCCTTCGACGAGGGACGTGAGCAGGTGGACGTGGCAGCTTTGTGCCTCCCAGTAGAAAGGTTCAACCCGACCTTATCCAATTTCTCTTGCAAGGACCAGCCTACACTTTCGGATTTTGCTCTTTGGAGGACGCCCCCGAGGAGCGAGGCGTTCAGACACCCAGGGGTAACAATCGTCTCTGCACCTCTGCCGCGGTCACTTTGTATTTAGATGTGGAACTGAGCAGGGACTGTCTTCCTGCGACAGAACAGAAGACCTCCCTGGGGTTCATCACAGCTCCCACCAGATCCTTCTGACAGGGAAGGCTCAAGGGATTCTTGGTCCTAGAAATGGGTCCTTTGTGAATGACAGTCTGATGATGTAGCGGCAGGTGCAGGGGATTGATGGCGGCGTAAGCTTCACCCAGAGGTGTAAGGGTCAGCTGGCTGCGGGTGAGCCAGCTGCTGGTAAGGCTGTGAGAGATAGGACGGCAGCTGGTACTCCACAACTCGGGTGTGCCAGGAAAAACGTTTAAAATTTAGGGTCAGGCAGGGAGTTCTTACTCTTGACTCCAAAAACATGATCTTCAAACGGCAAGAATTAAGAAATTGGACTTAATACCAATATAAAATTTTGCCAGGCCTGGTGGCTCATGCCTATAATCTCAGCACTGTGGAGGCTGAGGCGAGGATTTTGAGCTCTAGGCTATTCTTGACCTGCACTTCTCCTTAAATTAAAATTTTGCTAGGCAAAAGACTCTTCTAAGAGCCTGAAACACCAAGAAGCAGAGTGGGGAAAAATATTACAAATTACACTCTATAAAAGACTAATATTTAGAGGTTAGGCTGGGTTTTTTGCCATGTCTTTAATCTTAGCGCTTGGGAGGCAGAGGCACGTGGATCTTTATCAGTTCACAGCCAGCCTGGTCTACATAGCAAGCTCCAGGCCAGTCAGGGCTACATAGTGAGACCTTCTCTAAAAATTCACCTACCACATACACCAAAAAAGACTAGCATTTAGAATCTTTAAAGAATTCTCAAAGTTCAGTAGTTATAAAGTAAAACAGATGAACAATAATTCAATAGAAAATTACAAGAAATGTAAAGATCTCATCTTTCATCAAAGAGACTATGCTAATGACAAATGGGCATATGGGAAGGTGTCCAACATGGAGGGAAAAGCAAAACAAAACCACAGTGAAACAGAAGTATGCACCTATCAGAGTGACTGAAATGAAAACTATGTTAAGTAGACTAGCATGGTAAGATGCTGAGCTCAGTCGGCTAAACCAAAACCCAAATAAAGTCTACAAAAGACTTAAAGAAAGAACCACTAAGTTAGAAGTCCTAGACGGGCATGGTGGCACGCACCTTTAATCCCAGCACTTGGGAGGCAAAGGCAGGTGGATCTTTGTGAGTTTGAGGCCAGCCTGGTCTACATAATGAGTTCCAGGCCAGGTGGGGCTACAGGAAGATGCTGTCTCAAGAAGACAAAAAAAAAGAAGTCCTTTCTTGTCCTGGGTCCTGATGTCTTGCAACCACAAAATTTTAGCATTATCACTTTCTACACTTTTGTTGTTATTTTGAGACAGTTTCTCAATTACCCAATGCTGGCTTTGAACTCTCTATGTAGCTGAAAATGACCTTGAATACCTGCTCCTCCTACGTCTACCTCTCAAGTGCTAGGATTACATGTATGTGCCACTGCATCTAGTATATGCAGTGCTCGGAATCAAATCCAGGGCCTGATGCATGCTAACTGAGCTCCATCTTCAACATACCCAACAATCTTGATGAATTTGAACAATGATGCTGAGCGGGAGGGAATAACACAGAAATACTTCATGCTACCTTATTCCTGAATGATATTCTGTATAATATTTTTTTATTATTTTTAAAATTTTTTTGTGTTATGTGTGTGTTGCCTGCATGTATGTAAGTATACCCATGTCGTGCAATGCCCATGGAGGTCAGAACAGGGCGTTGAATTCCCTGGACCTGGAGTTAGCCACTATGTGGGTGCTGGGATTGGAATGCAGGTCTTCTGCAAGAACAGTCAGTGCTCTTAATCACTGAGCTACCTCTCCAGTCCCTGAACAATATTCTTAAAGTGACTATAGAAACAAAGAGTGGATCCAAGATGGTCATGGTCATGAAGAAGTGTGGGTAGGAGAGAAGCAGTGTGGCTCCAAAGGGCAGTGTGATGGGATTGTGTAGAGATGGGATTATTGGGTTCTTGACTGTAGTGGTGTCAGTGTCTTGTTTCTGACATCACTTTATATTTCTGCAAAATGCTGCTACTGAAATTGGGTAAAGGATATATAAGATTCTCTTTCTTAGCAGGGTACTGCAGGTCGAACCCAGGACCTTGGATATGTTAGGCAAGCATAAGCACTCTACATCTTTAGCTTATGTTTTCTGTAACTTAAAAAAAAACTTTTCTGTGTGTGTCAACGTCTTGCTTGGTTGCTCAAGCTGACCTTGAACTTGATATGTAGCCCAAATAGTCCTCAAACTTGTAACTCTCCCACCAAAGGCTCCCAAGTTGCTGGGATTACAGGCCTTGGACCCTGTGCTTGGCTGTTTTCTATAGTTGCATGTGAAACTACCTTTATCTCAACCTAAAAGGCTCAGTTTAAAAACCTGAATAAGATCAGATCCATGACAGACTCATAGTGAGCCTTTAACAGAGTTTAATTATTATTGATTATCCTTTTTGCTAGCACCAGTTATGCTAACTCTTGTTTTATCCCTGTGACTCTTCCAAGATGTCACTAGGCACTGTGGTATGGCAGAAAACAGGGCTCGCTAGGAATCAAATTTAAGTGTGGAAGCTTATGAATTAGTTCTCAGAATGGAAGCTTATGAATCAGTTCTGTAATATTTAGCAAAATGAAAATCTGTCTTGGACCTTTTTTTCTTCATCAGTAAAAGTGAGACTCATAATTCTCTTTTGTTTCCATCCCTCGACTTTTTGGGTTGTTTGTTTGCTTGTTTAAGACTCGAATCAATGATGTACAGGGGGACGGAAGCATTGAAAACTAAGTGCTATAGAAAGGCTAACACATTCAACATGCGTTTATTAAATACCTCTTACTCATCTACCGCTATTACTAATAAATATGACCATTTACTCGCTTGAAACCCATGCTGGAATTTGGCATGCAAATTTCCTGAGTGTTGCTCATTTGCATTGGAAAAAGGGAAAGAGGTGGGAGGCCTTTTGAAGCCTTTTGAAAATTGAGCTCAGGGGGATGAATTCTTATCACTGGGCCCAAGGTATAATTGATTTTCTACACAATAGCTCACAGGTGCTACATTTAACACCCTGAGTAGTAGGAGGCTGGAAATGTATCCCAAGGTGCAGTTATTACTTAAAATATCTACATAGTCAACCTCTTCCTGGGGGAAGGTTGTGCATCCTGGGAGGGCGCAGGGGGTAGGGGCTCCATCCAGTTGTGGAAGCCTGCGAACAGAGGCACCTGCTCCTCACTCACAGAACTGGGCCTTGGCGTTCCTATTTTCAGTGGCCAGAAGCCAAAAGAGCCTCTTTTCCGACCTGGATCCCAAGGTGAGGGGAGAACACAGGGCAAACCCACCATGAAATACATATTAACATTATAGCAACCTTTTCAGAATCCACTGTTGCTATGTCAACAAAGCAGCTGGGGAAATTGGGTCTTTGGGAAATTGGGAAATGAGGTTGGCTTTGGCAACATGGCCAATATTTCCTTCTCTCCAAATAATTGGTCTGTGACACCAGTCGGCTTTTCTTACCTACATTTTTTTTTTTTTTTCTTTTTGGCTTACTTATTTGAAAATTGAGAAGCAAAAGGCCTAATGGCTGTTATGTTCAGGGTTAGGGAACTTATGTGTCATAGAAAAAGAAACAGAAACAAAAGGATCCCGCCTCCTCAGCCTCTCTTCACCTATTTATGTCCATTTCTCAGTCCCACCCTGGGCCTGTCAGACTCAATGTGTGCCCAGCTCTGTGACTTTAAATGCTTCACTGACTTCATGTCATTGTCAATTGGCTGTTTGTCTAAAACAAAGGTCTGTATTTCAGGACCAGCTATACGACTTATGGGACCCAGTACAAGACGAAAAGGCAGGGCCGCTAATTTTAGGACAAATTCGAAGACAGCAGCAAAGTCTTTAATGGAGTGCAGTGCCCTAGGGAGTCTGGGGCCCTGTGTGAGCCAGGCAGTCAGCCTCTGTATCAGACTCTGCATTCACAAACAAAAGAAAAAAGTCACACTCATTTGGCAGCAGTGCTTTACTAGGTAGTGTCCATTTCATGTGGGAGCAAGGTAAGGGGGAGGAAGGGGATGCTGAGCAATGAAGAAGGTCCAGCCTGTGCAACAGACATCACCAGAAGGATGTCTCCTTAGATAAGGTATGCACTGAAGACATATCTGCCATGGATGGCACTTGGTAGATTTCAGAATAGTGACCAGAACAGTTGTGATGGGCCTTGGGAAACTGAGGCAAGAGGATCACAAGTTTGAGGGCAGTCTAGGATACATAGTGAATTCAGTCAATCTGGGATATATATTGAAACCCTGTTCAAAACAAAGAAGGAAAAAGAGCACACTTTGCCAGGCATGGTGGCTCACACCTATAATCCCAACAGGCAGAGGCCAGCCATCACATAGTGAGTTTACAGGTCAGCCTGGGCTACAGCATGAGACCCTGTCTAAAACAAACAAAAAACAGTGATGGGAATGGGCAAGACAAGCCTGGCAGACAATTCTATGGTGCCTGCCTGGTATGGGAATGGGGACCACAGAGTTCATCTTTTGGCTGCTACCCACTGGCAGCAAGTGGAGGAGCAGGCCTAGAAGATGTTTGGTGCCACACTACAGTGTGGGAAGTGCTGCCAATCCCAACAATTGGGTGGCTAAGACAGGAGGATCCTCCCCACAAGTTTGAAGCCAGACTGGTCTACATAGTAGGTGTCAGTTTAGGCAGGACTATATAGCAAAACCATTGTGTATGTTTGTGGGGGAGGGGGTGTCTTGGTGACATATAATGAAATCTTTTTAAAATAAATGGATTTGTTTTAAACGTACAAGAAAAATGTTCTAGGGCTCAAGATGTGGCTCAGTTTGTAGAGTACTTGCCTAGAATGCACAAAGCCCAGGGTTCAATTCCTGAGCACAGAATAAACAAGGTATGATGGTGCATGTCTGTAATCCCAGCACTCAGGAGGTAGAGGCAAGAAGATCAGAAACTTAATGAGTCCAAGGCCAGCCTGGGATACAAAAGACCCCATCTCAAAAATAATAAATAAATAAAAAATAAATAAATAGAAATGGGGGCTGGTGAAATGATTCAGTGGGTAAAGGTCCTTGCTGTGCAATCCTGATGACCAGAGTTCAATCCCTAAAGCCCACATAAGTATGGAAGGAGAGAAGAGACTCCACCAAGTTGTTCTCAGACCACATGTGTACCATGGCATGCACACCCATGTACACATTGTACACACATCCACACATAACAATAATAATTAATAAATAAAACCAATAATAACAAAAAAAGAACTGGTCTAGTTGAAGCAATCCTAAAGCAAATCCTTCTGTAAAGCAGACTCTTATTTCTATTAAAAAGCTACTTAGTGCCTTTGCCAATATGCATTTTTCTATAGGTTCTCTGCTTAGGTGAGATGGACTGAGGGCTGAACTCAGAAAGGCAGCACTGGAGAAAAAGTAAGGGTCTGCAGCCTACAGAAATATGTGTCTATAATCATCCATCTACCCTGTGACATCCAGGTGGTACAGGGGAATTTTACATCTTGGTATACCCCGAGTGGCTTAAACCTTCAGGGATCCCGAGCCTTTCTTTTTGTATGAATGCACATAGAGAGGAATTATACTGGCAAATGACAATGACAGTGCTGATCACACTGTCCAGTCTGGCTGCTGTGCACCTGGGTGTGGCTAGTCTGGACTAGCGGAAGCCTGCTCCACTTGGAGAGGATACCCTGGGTGTAGACATCATGTGAGAAAAGGAATGTGAAATATCTCAATAAGTTTATTGACTGAGGGTATAGCTCAATAGTAGAGTGTGTATATAGTCCTGTTGTTCAGTCCTCAACATCATTAGGAATAATAATTATTATTGTTATAATGTTAATATTTACTGATTACTGGTTGAACCTTTTTCTTTTTTCCTTTTTCTTTTTAAAACAAAATATATGTGTATGCATGTGTATCACTGTGTATGCAAACATGCATGCAGGTGCCCTTGGAGGCCAGAAAAGGACTACATATCCAACAGAACTGGAATTAAAGGTGGTTGTAGGCCACTGGATGACTAGTTGTGGGTCCTCGGCAAAAGTAGTATACCCTCTCAGTTGCTGCTCCATCTCTCTAACCCAAACTTTTTTCATACATTCAGTCAGATGAACCTTGGTGGAACATGCCAGTAATCTCAGAACTCTGAAAGCTAAGGCAGTAGGATCTTGAATTCTAAAGACAGCCTGGATTATCAAGATTCTGTCTGAAAAACCCAAATCAAACAAAAAAATTGCTATTAACTGTTTCTTTTTACTTTTCAAAGGCGGCAGTAAACATCTACAACTCCTGTGGCTGACATCCACAGCTGGCAAGCAGGCTCCACAGGTGCCCTCTCCCACTCCGAGGGTCTCTAGGCTTCCCCATGCATTCTCCTTTCATGAAGAAAGGAAGCAGAAACTGCCCATCCTGTCAGAGGCTGGTCCAAGGCTGGCAGAATAGTCAGAAGGCCTACCTAGGCTCAAGGGGAGAGGACACAGCCCCATCTTCCTGTGGGGAAAGTCTTAAGAATGTTGCTAGGGATCTATGTACCCCTCTGCCCTACCTTAGGCCTTCCTTCCAATCTTCCATGGACTAGATATAATTCTCAATATTCAGAGACCATAGAGGATGAGAAGGGTGGTCCTGGGGTGGGAAAGATGCTGTACCAGGGAGCAGAGCCCCAGGCCTGCAGTGGCTCTATTCCTTACCTACCATACAGACCTAGGCAAGCTATGGCCCTTTTGCTGGAGCTGCTGGGTGGGCCGTAAAGATGGTGCCCACTCTCTTTGACTGGGTACCGTGACTCCAGGGAAGGCCTTCATCACCTGGTGCACTGGTGCTGTGGTGTGCATATGGAGGTTAGAGGACAACTTGGTGAAGTCAGGTCTCTCCTTCTACCATGTGGGTTTCAGGGATTAGACTCAGGTTACTAGGCTTGGCAGCAAACCCCCTTACCTGCTGAGCCATCTTGTCAACCTCATTTTTTTTTTTATTAAAGTAGGAATCTGGTGCTTCCCCAAGGAAGGAAAGAGGGAGCATTCAGACTCAGTTGGCTCCTCCTTGACTCAGTTCTCTCTCAGGCATAGCTTCCGGAGAGTCGTCTTCCACGTGTTTTTTTCTTAAGCCCTGGTAAAAAAACAACTGTCTGTCCCATTTAGTGTATGTACTGTCCACATCTGACTCAAGTCCAAACTGTTGTTTCTTCAACCTTCCCTTCCCTGTCTTTCCAGGCAGGTGCAATAAAATTAGTTTCCCCTATGGGAAATGAAGCAGAACATGGCAGCAGATGATCCATTGTCATTTCTGAGGTGCATTACTTAAATAACAAGGAGATCTGGGGGCCCAGAATGGCTAAGTGACACTCTTCCTCCCTGGGACTGTATTTGAAAATGACGTCACCCCCAGGACCCAATTAAAATTCACACCTTTTAACCTCCACAGTCACTGGAGATCTATATCATTACATTTGATCCCAGGAAGATGGTTTGATATTCTAAATTATTTGTCAGCCTAGCACGGCAAATAAACATTTGTGAAATTCATTTCAAACGATGTTAACACTGGTGAAACCCACGTGCCCCCAGAGGGATTATACAAATTTCCATGTCAAATATTTGAGGCAAAGCACTTGTAGAGAAACAGTGTTTTTTTGTGTTTTGATGCCTTTCATTTCCATAAACTAGATTACTTTCTGAAATTACTTTCACACAGCGAACAGTTTCTATTGAATTCCCGTCAGTGAACTCCTCTGAGTGTGAGGTGAATAAAACATATATCTCTCCTGGCTGTGGGGCTTCCTGGATGCGAATGCATCCGTGTTGTGTAAGGAGGGCAAACCAGGTTGAGATGTTATCTTTAGAGAGCTCAAGTACCCAGATCTGCTGTCTTAACAGTAATTGCTAAACAACTGATTCATTTACAGCCCAACAAGGCTCTCTTCCCCCCATCTCTCCTACCTGGCTCACAATGACTCAGGCTCTGTTGTATGCCGGAGATTTGCTGGCAGCCAGCTGCTTGCTACCTCGAGGTTCTCCAACATTCAAGTTTTATCTACTTCTTGCAAACACTGATTCTGCCAAAAGAATTCACATACAAAAAATTTGATCCCAGCAAACATTGTTCTATTGTCCTAATTGTGTCAAACCCATAAAATGAAAATGGACTTAGTTTTCTTAAAAGGTGGGGAGGTGCAGGGAAGAAAAAGAGTTGAAGAGCCAAGAGAAGAAAGCTGCTAGGTTAAATATTTCAAAATAAACAGGCATATCCCATAGTCGGGGCTCTAGGCTGCTGTCTGGAGACCGCATGGTGATTCCTGTGCTGATAGGGACAAAGAGGGCAATCTGCTCCTTAGATAAAGTCACTTAAGTTCTTATCTTTCAGGGTGAGTTCTAACCTAGACCAATTTTTAAATTAATGACTGATTAGCTCTTGAAGATAGCTTCAGTGACAGCCAGGGTGTGGCCTTGGAAATACCAGAGGTCATGTGCTCCCACTGACCTGGAGAAAGTGGGCCGTGATCTTTGCTTTGTTTGGTTTTGTGTTTCGGAGGGCAGTGTTTCAAGAATGTGAACTGGAAGACGTAAACCAAAGACTGAGATGATCAGAAATACTTGTCACCACAATTGTGCTGGTTCCTGAGTACTGGACTCAGGAAGGAAGAGGGTACTGGAAAGCATGTGAAACGGGCAAAATGAGAGGTGATGGTGACTGGAACTGAAGAGGATGAGAAATAGCTGAACCCTGAATTTATTTGACTGGAAGCCACTCTCTTTGGGCATGAGAATAAAGGACAAGTAAAAAAAGACCTCAAATCTGTTGTTGTCCTGTGTAGATGACAGTATGTTTTGCTTAGGAAAAAAAGGCTGCAGGTGGAGCCAGAACGTATATGTACCCCATCCATCTTGAGGTGTCTGAGACTTCTTCATGGACAGGTCACATGGCCAGAGGGTGGTCTACAACAATATACACATTTGAAAGTCATCTACTTGCAGAGCCTAGAAGCCAGCTGAGATCCCAAAGGAAGGGAAAGGAGAGATAAAAGATAGTCCTGGGGCACTTCAACCTTAAGACAATTTACAGGCTAGCAAAATGTGAATACAATGCAAGAACTATCTAGCCAGTCACTTAACAGGCTCTGGACATTCAAGCATAGACTGTGCTTGAATGCTTGTCTCCATCCACTGATGGAGACAGGGCAAGGTTACAAGGAAATGGTAGGAGGCAGAAAACAAGAAAGGTGGTATCTACTTTATACAGACAGTGTTGCTCCAGGAAGCAGAGGGGTGGCAATAGGCAAGCATACCAGTAGGGAGGCCAGGTGAGCTGGGAGGTCGTGGAAGGGCAGAACGATAACATGAGAGGAAGACACCAGAATCCAATGCAGAGGCCAAGGCCTGCTTTGCAGATCCCACCTGGCTTCCATGTTCCTCCTCTGTCTAGCTGCCTTCTTTCCCAGGTCCCCTGCAGCATGGGTGCCCATGTGCTCTGCCACAGGCCCCCTTCCTCTGACTCAGGAAGGAGATTGGTGGAGCCACCGCAATGTGCCCTGATGGAGAGGTGCCTAACACTGAATGATAGACACTTGAGAGAGACGCGGCCACCCCGTCCTTTTCTTTTTCTGTCCTTTGCTGCTTTTTCAACCTCTAGCTTGAGAACTCCATGAAAGCAGACTTCGTTTTGCTCATTTGTTCAGACCGGGAGAAAGTACCGCTGGTGCCTAGTAGATGCTCAATACAGTAATGTACAGAAGGCAAACGGAAGGCAAACAGAAGAAGCGCTGAGAGACAGTGAAGTTAGTGATGTTAAATAAAGCCTGCTAGTTATAGGACTTGACACACGTTTCCTTATCCCTCCCATCCCTCCCATTTGAACCATGAAATGGTTCTCAGTAGATTGAGAGAATAATTGTTAGATGGAACTGCTTTGTAAGCATTTGGCCTGCCCTGTGTATGCCAGGAAAGTTTGCACCTTCTCCTCTGAGCCTAAGAGAATGGAGGCAGAGAATCCCATCTCTGGCCCTCATAATGCGGCTAGCTCCCGCCCGGCCTTGTGGCTCCTCCCTAGCTTCTCTAGCTTCCTTGGAAAGGAAAAGTTTTCAGAGGCAGAGAGTGGGTTTTCGAGGTAAGAACTACATATGCTAGAGCACTTTAATGATATTCAGTGGAACAACCTGGGGTGTGAAAGGACGACCTCAGAAAAGAGCCGTGGGATGGTTTCTAAATGGCAGCTTCCTACGCAGTAGACATTCAGCAATACTTGATGAATGAAGAAACAAGCAGTCAGGGAGATGGCAGAAGGGGGCCTGAAAGTTCAGGCTTTGCTTGGCTTTCACTAACTTCTAGTTCATCAAAGAGGCCCGAGCTGTATTTGCAAGTGCTCTCATTCTCTTCCTGTGTTTTCTTTTGAACAAATGCTAAAAATGCAAACTTTCTGTTTTGTATTAAAAAATATTATCTCTGATTCCAAATTTTCTTTAATTTCTCCTCCACCAAATGTGAAAGTATTAGTAACTATGCATGAAATACAAGCTCTGCCATTCCCCATGACCCCCCTGCCCCATTCTCCCCTCTTTTTTTCTAATGCTTTCAACATTGCACAGAAGTATTTCTCTCTGCCTGTTAAGATTTCTACAGATGCCCGGGGAAGGTCTGGGCACAGAATCAATCAAAGGACGTGTTACCAAGATCAACGTTGTGCTGAGCAACTCTGCTCTAACCAGGCCACGTAGCTTGCCAGGCCAGCACTCAGGAGACTGAGGCAAGAGGACTACAGGAGGCCAGCCTGAGCTATGGTGTTAGTTCCAGACTAACCTGAGCTACAAAACAAGACCTTGTCTCTGAAACGTGCTGGTATTAGAACTCACCCCAGAAAATGCAGGAGTGGGAAGAGGAGAGCTTGATTTTGAGATGAGTTACCTAGATAAAAACTGGAATAAATGACTAATTCAGAATCTGTTCAAGGACAAGGATAAAAAGGAAAGAAGGAGGGAGATGGGGAGGGAGGGAAGGAGGGAGGGAAGGAGAGAGGGAAGGAGGAACAGAGGGAGGGAGGGAGAGAGGGAGGAAGGGAGGGAGAGAAGGAGGGAGATGGGGAGGGAGGGAAGGAGGGAGGGAGGAAGAGAGGGAAGGAGGAACAGAGGGAGGGAGGGAGCCACCACGCCCGGCCAACCCCAGTAAAACTTTAATCAAACATTGGCTTGACACTAGAACCTTAAAAGGGGATAAGCATTGCTTAGCATCCTAAGGAAAAGAATTCTCACAACAGATGGAAAATTTATTTGTTAATGCTATTATGTCTCATAATTATTAAAAAAAAAAAAAGAAAGAAAATGAGGGTGTAAAAGATGTTAAAAGGATATGGGAATGGAGGTATTTTCTAAAATAGAAAAAAATGAGAAAGTCTAAGCAAGTGATGAAGGTCTGTGTAGGTTTGTTATGATACATAAAAGATGAGACAAAAATAATATACACAATAAGCTTAAATTTTCTATGGTCGTAGTATAGTCAACTAGTTTAAGGAACAAAATATTTATCTAGTCAATGTTTATCTTAGAATATTTGGTTTTTTACACAAGCCTTATCTACATAGCACATGATAATTAAAAGAACCAGACTGGTGGAACTAACCTTATTGGATGTTTAACAGCCATTGTTTGAGGCCTATACTAATGTGGTTAGAGGGACTTAAAGGACAGTTTTTGCCCCTTGCCCTCCAAGGTCGACTAAGTTCCAGGGGACTATGGAACATCTCTCAAAATGTCCTGTAACTGTGGTGAGTCACTTGTCCTCTTGTTCAGGGAGGACATGGAGACCCCACCAGATGGACTTGAACCAGTGTCTAGTCTACAAAGAGGAGGGTCAACTCAGAGGAAATATCTTATTCATGCTTCCAAGTGAAGCCAGGCTTGGTTGAGCAGGACCTTTGACTTATCTTCACATAGATGGAACTGGTAAAAGAAAGGAGCCAAGAGCTCTCCCAAGCCCATGTGACCCCTGAGGAACAGATCCTCAAATGACCTTAAGTGTAAAAATAAATTGATTTATTTGGGCTAACTGTATGGCCTTAAACACCCAAAAGGAAAGTATAACCAAAAAGTAAAGTCATCAGTATATTTAAGAGTTCAAAGGATTACACTTCCTAGACATTAGGCTTAACTCTATATAAAAAGTTATTTAAGCCAGGCTTGGTGGTGCATGCCTTTAATTCCAGCAAACTTCAGAAGGCTAGCATCCTTCCCATTTGTGGGCAAATTTTTATGTATCATCTGCTATAAACCTATGTTGGTAAGATAGTTCAAAGATTCTATCCAGAGAGACCTTGAGTCTCTGGAAAGAAAGAAGGTGTGAGATTCAGTTGCGATGACCTGCTCTCATGCTTCCGAAAGACCTTAGATACTGACACATGAGTAGTTATGGCTCCTTGAAATATTCTACAATCCTTAAAACTAAGTGACATCTTTGAGGGAAGTCTTTCTCAGTGATCTGTGCATTTGCATAAAAATGTGTACAAAGAATTATGTTAAAGATTGAATGACACTTGGAATACTGGTCAGTGATAAAATGCACAAGGATATGAGTTCAAGCCCCTATACATACACACACACATACACACACACACATATAAATAAATATAAAAATTACATTAAAATAAAAATGTATAGCTGAAATATATAGTAAAAATTCATATTTTGTATGAATTTGGGTATATATTCCTGAATATAATGAACTCCACACTTCTCATATGACTCTGTTCCATGGCATTGGAGTTAAGATACCTCATATTCTTTTCCCCCTCAATTGTATCATTCCATAGTCAATGACAGGTCTGTTAAAAAATAAAATTTAGAGATGCGATCTTAGCAGACAGCCTGAGAGGGTGGGCTCAGACCACCCTCAGCACAGCGCCAGAGGGTGCCAGGTTCTGGCCTCCCTCTGACATAGAAGCCAGAGCAGTCTGCATCCCTATTCCCTATTGGCAATTTGGGTAACATTTTCAGAGGATGGTGTGATAAGAATAGGAGGTAAGAATTGGCTAGGTAGTTGGGGGGAAAAAGGCCCCAAAGAGCTGGGTGTGGTGGCACACACCTTTAATCCCAGCACTCGGGAGGCAGAGGCAGGAGGATCTCTGTGAGTTCGAGGCCAGCCTGATCTCCATAGTGAATCCAGGACAGCGGGGGCTACAAGGAGACCCTGTCTATGGCGTGGTAAGAATAGGGGGTAGGAGTTGGTTAGGCAGTTAGGGTAAAAAGACCCCAAAGAAAAGTAGCCAGTTTCTTGGCTAAACGTCACAATGTCCTTGGGCTTCTTAGCAACATACTCCATTCCAAAGGCCAACAATGTCAAAAAGTATTTGGGAGCTTTTATTTAATCCCTAAAAGATTTTAGGGTTACCTCTTCCAGTGGGGAATGTCAGAGTAGCAAAAAGGCCCATAAAAAAAGAAAAGAAGAAGAAAGAGTAGACGAAGTTATCAGAAAAAAGTGATGGGGAGATATGGGAGGAGTTGGAGGGGAGGGAGTGGGATTGGATTTGATCAAACACCTTATATACATTATGAAATTCTCAATAAATTATTTATTTAAAAAAATTAAAAAAAAAAAGAAATGAGAGATTCCTTAACTTGAGCTATCTCATGTCACATTTCTGCATCCTGAAATAACACAAAGGAAGGGGACGGTGAATATAAGGTATTCTATGGAAAATGACAGCTCCTGGAGTGTTGACACAACATAGCATAAGCAGGGACAGGGCTGGGCTGCTCTAGTTCTAACCCCACAATCCTCCATTGTTCCTGGTGACACTCCTGTCATTGTGTCTTAGACCTGGGAGTGTGCCACACTAGCCCAGATTCCCAGGCAAGGCAGTCACTTGTTCTGTGGTGTGTGGCCAAAGACAGCGCCTTTCACACTTCAGAGGAATTGAAAAGCCTGGAAGCTGAAGCGTCCGTGAGGGACAGGGTGGACAGAACGGCTGAGCAACAGTGGTGACTCTTCCTCCAAGACTAACCTGAAGTTTGTTCTCTTCCTTTGGTTCCAGAAACCAGGCCACCTGCAGAAGGCAGCGTGGAGATAGAGGCTCTCAGCCTTCTTCCTCTGCAGGTCTCTGCTAGGAAGCAGGGCACGAAGAGCCCTTTGCCAGGTGTGTTGACTGACAGAGTTCTGGTAGTCATGGTTTCAGGGCCATCTGTGCAACAACTTGAGATGAACACCTTTATGCTCATTATTTAATCTCAGAGGCCCTGCATGCTGATGAGGGGACCAAAGGAATCAAGAATTTCAGAGGACTTGTCCCTGGTAAGTGGCAGAAGATTCTAGTCTCAAAACACCATGCCAGACTCGGGCTTCCACCCATTTTCTGTGCTGTTAGTAAGGTCTTCTCTCCCCATTCAGCAGATGAGGAAACAGAATAGTGCAGGGCTTTCTAGGTCATCTCTGATAGCCCCTGGACTATCATCCTGCACCTTCCCAGGTCAGTACAGAACATCGGGTATCTTCCTCTGTCAATCTCTGCCTACTGCCTTGAGATAGGGTCTGTCACTGAACTGGAAGCTCACTGTTTCTGCTAGGCTGACTGGCCAGCAAGCTCAGGATCTAACTGCCTCTGCTCCCCAGTGATGGAGTTACAGGCATGTGCAGTCAGGCCTGGCTTTTTATAAGGTTGCTGGGAATTTGAATTGAGGTCTTCTTGTTTGCAAGAGCAAGTACTCTTACCCACTGAGCCCTCACTCCAGCCCTCTGAGCTTTTATTTTTTATTTTTTATTTTTTTGTTTGTTTGTTTATATGAGATAGGCTCTTACTCCTAGTCCAAACTGGCCTGGAACTCACAATCTTCCTGCCTCAGCTTTCTGGGTGCCAGGATTACAGGCCTGTGTCACCACACACAGTTTAAATTTTATTTTGTTGCAGGGTTGTTCTATGTTTCCTAGGCTGGCCTTGAACTTGCTATCATCCTGCCTCAACTTCACAAATAGACTTAAGGGGCCATTTTGCAGTACTTTACTGTCTCTAAATGCCTTCCAAACACCCAGGGATTTAGTGGACATAGTCTTTTCTCAAAGGTACATCTCCAGGTTCTAGCCCTGTTTTGAAATAATTTTAGCTCATTTAAAAATCATTGAAGAGGGCACCTTGAGGCCCAGCCCAGGGGCTTAGACAAGGGCAGAAGTGGCACGGGGTTGGTGCAGTCTTCGTTTCCCACTTCCTCCCCAGATGAGATTAAAACTTGAGACATGACCTGCCTAGTACAGAAATATCCCTTGCTGTTCTGCTCCTGCAGAGCCTCCTGCCTTAGGTCCCCTGGCTGTTCTCAGTCCTGTCCTGTCCTCACAACTACAGGAACGCTGATTTCCACATTAGGCCCACCCTTCCTCTGCCACCTCCCTTCAATACATGCCCTCCTCAAGTTCCAACAGTGCCCAAGTCCTTCCTTCCTCACTGAGCAGCAGCAGGATGCTCCTCTTGAGAGAGCAAGTGTTAGAAATGCCTTGTAACAAAAACAGTGAGAACCAATGTTCAGATCATTTGCAAAAGCTTTTAGCCCAGGAGCACAGTGGTTCACGGAGAGAACCAGGAAGAATCTGAGCTGCCTACCAGATAATGGAACTGGTGTCAAGGGGCTGCCTGCCACTTCCTGGAGTCCAGCAAAGTCCTCTCCGGAACAGGAAGTGGCATCTTAAGAGAAACTATTGGGGTGGCATCTGCCCTGTGGGGAATTCAGTTAGCCATCCTGCCACCCTGTGCCTCTGTGGGGTTAAGCTCTCTCTCCTCAGTCACACAGTGGCAGCCAGGTAGGGTATGCCTGCTCTTTCCACACAGGGTCACATTTGGAAGCCTTCAGTATGGTTTTCAGGAAATTAATTAGCTGTGAAAACAAATATCAAGTGAAAGCAAACTTTTCTCAGGGATGCAAATAACCATGGATGCTCTGTATTTTGTATGGACGGTTAAACACTGCTGCGTTCATGAACAGCTTTATTACATGTGTGAGCCATCAGACATTTAGCTCAGTCTCCATCAACATGAACAATCTGTAATCACAAACTTTGTGACAGAAAGACAAATGTGGAAATCTCAGGACCAAATTAAGCATAATTAGCATCCATACAGGAAACTCCAGTAACCTGGCAATTTGCAGCCCAGGGAGGACACATGTGGCATTGTCTTAACAACAAGTTCATCAAACGTGTAATTAGTCACCGACCACCAGCCACCTCTGCAAACCAAACCTGAGCTGTTGCCAGTCTGCAGAAGCCTCTCAGCTAAGCCGAGAATGATTCTGAGCTGAGGTGGAAGTGCAAATCCAGTGTTCACCAACAGAGCAGATAGCTTGCTCCTCTCCTCTTTCTATCTGAGTGATTCAGAATATTTTCCATCTTTTTAATAAACTTGGACTTCAGGAGTCCATTTCCATACTGAGACAATCAATGTAATAACCAAGTTGGCTACTAAATAAGTGTTGGGTAGAGAGCACATACAGGATGGATCCACTGACCTAAAGGGTGATTGACATCTTGGCCAAGACAAGATAGCTGGAGAATTCATCATGCTGTTTAGAACACTGGACAATTCAAAACTTACAAATTTTATTCCTGGTATTTTCCACTTAATATTTTCAGACCACACTTGATCACAGATAACTGAAATCACAGAAAAGAATACTAGAGACTGGGGGCTGGAGAGATGGCTCAGCGGTTTAGAACACTGGTTGTTCTTGCAGAAGACCTGGGTTCGAATCCCAGCACCCACATGGCAGATCATATTAAAAATAATAACATGGGACTGGAGAGATGGCTCAGCAGTTAAGAGCACTAGCTGGTCTTAGAGAGGACCTGGATTTGGTTCACAGCACCCACATGGCAGCTAACAACTGTTCTAACTTCAGTTCCAGGGGATCCAACAGCCTCTTCTGTCTTCTGCGGGCATTGCATGACACGGGTGCACTTACCTACATGCAGGCAATACATGAATTAAAAATAATAAATAAAATTAAAATTTCATTAAAGAAGAAAAAGAATACTGGAGACATGGGGGGAGCAGTATTGAACTTTCAATATGGAGAAATATTCTGAAGCCTGGTGCTTGGAGACTCATAAAACTAGCACAGTAAGAAAGGCATCAGGATTCTCACCTTCTGATTCTTGCATTACAGAAAGAATTAACTGAAAAATATTGTCTCTGCAAATAAAAAAAAAAGTACATCCAATTGAGCATGACCAATAAAGATTAAAGTCAGCGGCTTTTTTTCTGGACATATCTGTCAATTCACTGTAGGACCAATATAGACTATTTCTCTCAGGAGGTAAGATTACAAAGGAAGAAAAACGTTCTCAGAGCTCAGTTGGTAATTAATCTTTGCATATGACTTCCTCATAGTTCCCATTAATTATCAATATTCAATCATGCATTAAAATGGATTTTTCTTTGACAGAATTTAGCTGTTTATAAGACTTACTGTATCAAACTAACTTCTAATATAATCACAGAACTTGGCCTTGCAAACCTTCATTATGTTTTTACAAATCTTTTAGTGGAAAGTTACATACAAATAAATGAATAATAGTAGTCATTTCACAAAATCAACATGCAAAAACGAGTATGAAAAGAAGAGTAACCGATTGACTAGTATTGGCTAGACTTTATTTGGATTCTGATTCAAACTTTTAATTATGATCTTTTTAGAAAATTGGACCATAGACACTGATTATTTTTTTTTTTTCATGTAGCCCAGGCTGACCTCAAACTTACTGTGTAGCTGAGGATGACTTTGAATTCCTGATCCTCCTGCCTCCTTCCCAAGTGCTGGTATTAAAGGAGTGTACCACGACACTTGAGCTAATTTTAGGTGTTATATAAATGCATTGTGTTTATGTTTTAATATTTACAGATGAAATTATTTCTAAAATTTATCTCTAAATAATATGGAAGGAAGTAAACTGGATGTGGTGGCACACTCCTTTAATCCCAGCACTCAGGAGGCAGAGGCAGGTGATCTCTGTGAGACTGAGGCCAGCCTGGTCTACATAGTGAGCTTCAGGCCAGCTGGGGCTACAGTGTGAAAAAACAAAAACCAAAAAGAAAAGAAAAAGAAAAAAGAAAAAAAAATATGGATGGAAGGAGGGAATTTGTTGGAGGGAATAAATGTGTCAGCCATAAATCTATACAGAAACTTTCTGTATGTCTCCTTAGTTAGATGTTACAGGTTATTTTTTGTTCTTATTGTTGTTTTTCAAGTGAAATAAACACATGAAATTAACACAAGCACTCAAGCAATTAGCATTATCTTTTGTTATTTTCTTTGAGACAAGGCCTCACAGCAGGCTGGCCTAGAACTCACTGTCTCATTGTGTAACCCAGGCTGTTCTCAAAACCCATAGCAATCCTCCTGCCTCAGCCTCCGGAATGCTGGAACTACAGGCATGAGCCCCCACATCAAGTAGGCATTATTCTTTTAAAGATTTCCAGGTAGTAATTACTTAATGAAAATGAAAACGAATTCTTACATAATAATCAAAGCTAAGCCAGAAGTATCAAACCAGAGACTAGCTGGGCTGAGCTGTGTTTTATTTATCTTGCAGTGTTCTTATTAAAAAATTTGAATTTATTACTAACAATCAAACCAAAATCTTTTGATAGATTGCTGACATCTGTTGAGAAGCTGCACAATTTGGTGATGCTGAACTCATGTTCCTACTTGGTAGTAATCAGTGGGAGCTGTGTGGGGACTGCCCGCTGTGAATGGGGCAGAACTCTTAGGTTCTAAGTCCCCACTGGGCCCACGGAACAGAAACAACTCACGAATTTAGGTTTTGGACAGTGTTCTTCAGAATGCCCTATATAGCTCTACCTTAAGGCAAAGGACTTAGAATCAGCTGTCAATCACGGTTATCAGTTACAAGACTCCTTTAGGTCAAAAAGGGTATCAGAGGTTACACAGGATCTTGAAGGCCCTCCACCTCAGTTGTTCCCAAACCAACTGCAAACTAGAAATCACCCAGGAGGATTTAAGAAATTCCCCTGCCTGAAAGCCAATGGACGGCTTTAAGGCCAGAAATCATCTGGCCTTACCACCACTGGCCCATAGGGGATCCTATTTAAAGGCAAAGTCACATGTTCAAGTGTATAAATGCAACTGCCATCTCCACACTGCAGAAGCTGTTCATGCCTTAGAAAGGTCCTCTCCTTGTTTTGATCCTCTCAAGAATTCAAATGCCATCACCTCCTGCATGATGCCTTCTCTGTCCCCCCTTTCCCCAAACGGTATAATTCTTTTTCTGATGCTCCCCAAGAAGTAATTTTTAACTTTCTAATGTTTATTCCACACTTTCTTTTTTTAAAAAAAATTATTTATTTTATTTTTATTTTATGTGTATGAATGTATTGCCTTCATGTAATTGCACCCATGTTGCACAGTGCCTTCGGAGGTTAGAAGAAGGCATTGGATACCCTGGAACTGGAGTTATGGATGGTTGTTAGCCCCCATGTGGGCGTTGGGACTTGAACTCCTGTCCTTTGCAAGAGTAGCCAGTGCTCTTAACTGCTGAGCCATCTGTCCAGCCCTATTCTACCCTCTCCTATAGCTATTTCACACAGCTGCTTTTATGCATGCTACATCGTAATCTTCTAAGGCCAAGAGTTATATCTATGTTATTTTATTCCTCCAGCATGTTGCTTTGCAAACCCAGACAATCCTTGACCTTGTTGGATTCAGCAAGGTGCATTGGAAACAAGAATTCTAAGATGTCAGTGAAAGGAACTAATGTGAATTCTATGAAATGGTTGAGACGTCACCAGCTTCATACTCAAGTAATACCCACATATTTCCTTTTCTTGCTCCATGTGTGTCTGTGTGCATGCACACATGCACATATGGTGTGTATATGTGTATATGTGGTGTATGCTTGTGTGAAGATGTGGGTACCTATGGGTGGGCTTGTGGAGGTCAAAGGTAGATGGGCATTGGGCATCTCCCTCGATTGCTTTCTACCTGTTTTTCTTTGTTTCTGGGGTTTTTGTTTTGTTTTGTTTTTTGAGACAGGGTCTACCGGTAGCCCCTAGCTGATCTGGAACTTGCTATGTATATAGACCAGGTTGGCCTAGATCTCACACCAAGTGCTAGCTTTAAAGGTGTGTTCCACCATGCCTCGATCCACCTGAGTCTTTTGAGACAAGGTCTCTCAGTGATTGACCTGGAGCTCACTGATTGGCTAGACTGACTGGCCAGTGAGCCCCTAGGATCTTTGCCTCCTAGCACTGGTATTATAGGAATTTGCTGCCATATCCAGCCTTTTATGTGGGTGCTAAGGATCCAGACACCCAGGTTCTCATGCCCTTTTGTTTGTTTGTTTTCTGAGACAGATTCTCACTTTATAGGCCAGCAGTCCTCATGGTCCTCCTGTTTCAGTCTTCCTAGTTGTAAGGGCAGCTTATTATAGGCGTGTCCCACCACACCCAGCTCTCCAGATTTCTTTGTTTTCATTTTGTTTTGTGGGCTTACTAAGAGGAAAGTACAAGCCAGGTATTAGTTTCACTTTAGAGAGGCAGCTGGTATAGTAACCAGAGCGTTCTGCTGAGGGCCTTTTGGAGTCCATGGCAGAAGAGAAACGAGAAAAACGAGAAGTCCAGCTTGCTGACTCACACCAGCATTTCCTCTTCTCCCTGCCCTCTTGGTCATTAACCTTGGGGAGCTTATTCTAGTCAGGGAGCCTGAATCTGGGGAGGGCAGAGGACATTTCCTCACACCAGAGGCTTTGCTCAGGAAACTAAGGGAAACTCTGCTCTTATTACCAGCCAGGCAGGAGTGAGGTCCCCAGTCCTACCAATGACTGAGAGCCCAGCAGAGCCCAGACAGAATGCTAGGAGGATCCTCTTCGATGAATGCTAGTTGTTAAGGCATTGTTGGTGCTCATGAATCTGGCCAAGTCCAAGTCCAGAGTGAGCAGCATGGGGGTCAGGAGACCCAAAGCTGTCAGAGCCTCATGCAAAGTCCAGAGCAGTGGACATTGTTTTTTGGAAAGGAAAGAACTTTTGCACACTAAAGAAAGCTGTGGCCTCTTGCTCTAAAGGTGGCCACGTGCACAGTGTTGGCATGCTAGTCAGGAACTTCATGGCCTTGCTGAATGAACTTCATCATTCATAGCCTAGAAACTGGCTCACAGTGGCATGACCTTGCCCAGCGCCAGGAGCGTACAGCACATGTACCACACCGACCTCTTACTGGCCATGTGGCCTCAGCCAAATTACTTTCACCTCTGCTTCTCATTGCCAGGGATATCAGCTAGGGGTTTTACTCATTTACCCACAGGATGGGTCGGGGGGGTAGGGGGATGCGGGGAGAGGACTAAGAATGAGGCATGCAGAATTTTGTTTTGTTTGGGGTCTTTTTTTTGTGGAGTTTTGCTTATTTGTTTGTTTTGTTGGTGTCGTTTTGATTTGGGTTTTTGTTGTTGTTGTTGTTCTGATTTGTCTTAGTGTCTCACTATATATTATTAGCTGGCCTGGAACTCACTATGTAGAACCAAGCTGGCCTCAAACCCACCTCAAACTCATCTGCCTGCTTCTGCCTCCTGAGTGCTGGGATTAAAAGCATGTGCCACCACACCTGGCTAACATGCAGTTTTCCTTTTCACACCTGGCATTTTGTAGGTGCTCAGTGATGGTCATTTCCACCTTTCTAAGCAGACTGACCTCAGCTAACTGATTACCGGGCCAAAAGAACATGAATAGTCAACATATTTGACTTGTTCACTTTAGAATCAGAAGTCTAGTCAAATAACAGGCCCTGCAACCATATCCTGAAGGTCAAGGCCCAGCAGGATCAGCCTGGGAACTGATCTGCTCTTAGAGGCTGACTTTTCTTTTACTGAGGGTCAGAGATGATCTGGTACATTTGAATTGAAATAAAAGGTAAACAGAACATGGGGGACTGTCAAGTCACTGGAGAATATGGCCAAGCGCCTGGTGGATGTGCAGATCCCATTTATACATTATGCTGCAGTTCCGTTCTCCAATACCACACTCCAAACAAGGAAATTAAATTAAGCATTGTTTAAAATGCCTCAGATAATAATATAAATTTGTATTGAATGAATTTAGTGTCATTTTCTTGTTTGGAATGGAAGGTGGGAAAACACTGGAGTAGAGGAAAGAGTAAATAGCTAACTCGATTAATCCTACTGAAGGAGAGGATAGAGCCACCAAGCAACTTGTGTGTGTATTTGGTTAATATTTTCCTGAAAATTGCTATTAGTTCTAACTGATCCAAATCAAAACCCACTGTGTAATGTAGCCAACAACTTAATAACTGAAGTATGGGATAGAGGGTTGACATGATGCCACACTCGGAGGAAATGAAAGAACATTAGAAACAAAGGGGGGAGTAGAGGGCTGGAGCTGAAGATATGAACTCCTTCAGAGAAAGGTTTCAAGCTATGTGGGAGGGTGGGCTGGTCTGTGGAGAAAAGGGTCAGGATTCCTGCATGGAGGTGGTACAGGGTCTTTTCTACTGGCTTTGTATAACTCGTGAAGGACAAGGAGAGCATTTGGAGGTGGTAATAAAAAAATCTTAAGGGGCTGAGTGTGGCGCAGTTACCTGTATCCCAGAACTGAGGGGCTGGGGAAATAGAATCATAAGGTTCAGGCCAGCCTGGGTTACACAGTGAGACCTTTCCTCAAAAAACCCAAAAAAAAAAAAAAAAAAAAAAAAAAAAAAGAAAAGAAAGAAAGAAAGAGAAAGAAAGAAAAAAGAAAAGAAAACCAACCAACCAAACAACAACAATAACAAAACCTGAAATCCCAGGTCTGTCCACCAAGAGCCATGGTTAAAGCAGCTGCCATGCCTTAGGATTCAGAAAGTCTGGATAAAGAGGGGGAAATCTCCTCCTGCTCTCAACATTGTTGATGACCTCAGGCCATCTTTGTTGGGGAGAATTTTTACACTTGGCCTGAGGAAGGAGGGCTCCTGTTCCTTTCCTTTCAGAGGAGTGTGGAAGGCAGCTGAGAGCAGACATCCAGGGAGGAGGCCATCCTGGCCCATTCACTTGGAGCCTCAGAGCCTGTGTCTCCTACCCACTCTGAGTCCCACAGCCTTTGTCACCCTACCCACTCCTGGGTGTTGAGTCCAATGAGGAGGAGTTATCAAGGGCAAAGAAGATGTTCAGAAGGACCAGCGACTGTAGCCCCACTTCCTAAGCCTGTGCAGCCAGGAACATCAGGGCATCTGCTCCACCCGTGTTCCATCCTGAGGCGTGGAGGCTTGGAGGTGGCAACTTGTAGTTGGAATCCGGACTTTGCCACTCGTTGGCTCTGAGCACAAAGTTCCATCAGGAAAATGAAGGCTGTTAGGGTGGATTGAAGATGACGTCTGTGAAGTAGTTAGCACTTTTCTTTCCAGTAAATGAACATTCACTTTCACTATTAGTATGACTTCCAAAGATTCCAAAATTCCCATCCAGAAAATGTGAGCTGACACAAGAGGACTGATCACATTTGCCGATTCAAACTGTATCTTATATTTCAGAAAAGGTTGCAGGTTGATTTATAATGTGAGAAATAATAGTAAATGGAACCATTAAAGACAGAAACAGCAGAGGCCATCTGTGGGGGGCAGAGGGACCTGAGCTTCCAGGAACTCTCTAAGAGGCACTAATTAGTGTTGCTGAGAATCCTTGGGTTTTACATCTCTAGGTAACTAAGGCAAAGAGGAAATACATTGGGTTTCATGACGCTCTTCCACACTATACATACACACAAACCACCCACCCACACCACATATTCATACCATACATACATACAATACAACACACACAATATACACAACACACAGTATATCACACACACATACAACACATGACATACACATGCAAATAACACTATACATATATACATACCACATTTGCACACATATATACAACATACCACATACATACATACCATATAAACACACACATAAACATATACCATACATATATACATACACATACCACACTCACACATTCATACAGCACACCATACACACACCACACAAACATACACATACATATAACAAAACACATACACACCCTACATATACCACATATTTACATCATATACATACAACACACCACACAAATATACATATACATACATACATCTCATCACACACACACATGCATACCATACAGACACAGAGACAGACAGACAGACAGACACACACACACACACACACCACTACTAAAATTGAAATCTTTCCTGGGCACTGATTTCCAGGAGAAATTTACGATATGGTTCTTTGGTTGTTGTGTTTGATTTTGTGAGAAAGGTCTCACTCTGTAGCCCAGGCAGTCCTCAAGTTCAATGATCCTCTTGCCTCAGCCTCCTGTAGAATATAGGCATGCATGACCATGCCCAGCTTTCCAGTATGGCTTTTATTTTCATTTTATTTCATTATTTTTTATTTTATGTGTATGAATGTTTTGTCTGCATGGGACATACGTGCACCCATGTCCTGCAATGCCCACAGATACCAGAAGAGGACATTGAATCCCCTGGAACTGAATAACATGTTAACACTTTCCATTGTGGTCCTGCTCACCCTTCTACACTGTGAGGTCACCGTGCTCATTGATAAATCATAGTTTTGTGGGGAGGGGAACACAGCTAAGCTAGTGTCATGCTAAACATTTTGCTTTCTCCCACTTTTACTTAAATTGAAAGAACATGAATTATCTAGGAGAATGGAAAAATAAACTTTGTCTTCCTTCTTCCCATCCCCTTTCTTTCTCTTCCTTCCCTCCTTCCCTTCCTTCCTTCCTTCCTTCCTTCCTTCCTTCCTTCCCTCCCCCTCTCTCTCTTTCTCTTTCTTTCTTTCTTTCTTTCTTTCTTTCTTTCTTTCTTTCTTTCTTTCTTTCTTTCTTTCTTTCTTTCTTTCTTTCTTCTTTCTTTCTTTCATACTGAAGATCAAACCCAGGGTCTTACATATGCTAAATAAGAGCTCTATCCCCTGACCCTTGAACATGGATGGCCTTTATCTATGCCTCTAAAATTCTCTGGCAGGTACTGCCCATTCATAGCAGGAATCTCTACTAAGTGCCCATCAGTGCCATATCTGATGCTAGGAGTTGAACTAAAAGCCATTTGTTTTCATCACCAGACACGAGGGCAATAAGGAGGCATTCTGCAAACCCAGCCATGCCCAACTTACATAGCAGAATAGATGGAGGATGTCAGCACATAATAAGATGCTGGTAAAGGAAAGAACTAGAGAGCAAAAGAGAAAATACAAACATGATTTTTCATTTTAGTAGGTGCTGTAAAAACCACTTATTAGGGCCGGAGAGATGGTTAATCAGTTGAGAACACTGACTGCTCTTGCAAAGATCCCAGGTTCTGTTCCCAGCACCCACATGGCACTAACAACCATCTGTAACTCCAATTCCAGGGGATCTGACACCCTCTTCTGGCTTCTGTGGGCATACTACTGTCATCTCCCCACCACTTCTAACCCTTTGGTAGTTTCATTTGCTCTTTGAATTAACACAACTCCACTGTGATAAACAGGGTGTCACAAGGTCATGCCAAGTGCTGCCACCATCTCTCATGTCACCCTCTGACCTCCCCATTCTTCATTCCCATCTTTTCCCTCCTGCCACACAGCCTCAGCTGCTGGTTCTCCCCAACCCTGCCTCGTCTAAACAGGCACTGCTTCTCCTTCATGTCTCAGCCAAAGCAGCTTCGTTCCAGGAATCCCCTGATTTCCTTATGGACTCAGTTCCACATGGTGCAGATCATCTACGTACAGTGTGCCTCCATGCTACATTTGCTCAGAGGCTGGAGACTGTCCCCAGTGAAGAAGAAGATGCAGGGCTGGAGAGATGGCCCAGTGGTTAAGAATACTAGCTGCTCTTGCAGAGGACCAGGGCTTGGCTCCCAGCTCTCACATTGGGAGGTTCACAACTGCCTATAACTCCAGTTCGGGAGTTCCTATGCTCTCTTCTGGTCTCTGAGGACACTGCATGTATGTGGTACAAAGGAAGCTTTTCTTTTTGGTCTTTTTGAGATGGTCTCCCTGTAGCCGCAGCTGGTCTGGAACTCACTATGTAGACCAGCCTGACCTCTCACAGAGATGGGCCTGCCTCTGCCTCCCGAGTGCTGGGTTTAAAGGCATGCACCACCACGCCTGGCTAAAAATAAATAATATTTTTAAAAGAAAAAGATATAATCTGCTTCTGACAGACTTCAGTTTACTAAGTGAAAAACAGCTAACCCCAACAAACAACATAGGGACAGGTTGCACAAACAATAATTAAGGGGCCAGAAGTTGCAGTTGTTGTATAAGTAGCGTTATACAAGTGATACTGGGTGTGATGGTTTGAATGAGAGTCCCCCATAGGCTCCAACTATTTGAACATTTTATCCCCAGCTGGTGGCGCTGTTTGGGGAGGTTTTAGGAGATGTGACCTTACTGGAGGAAGTGCATCGCTGGGGCTGGGCTTAGAAAGTTCTTAGGCCTTGACAGATTCCAGCTGTTCTCTGCAGTTGCCTGTGCCTGCTTCAAGATGAGAGCACGCCTCTTTCTGCTCCAAGCCACCTTCTGCCACTATACCTCCCCACCATGGTGGACTCTGATTCCTTTGGAACTGTAAGCTCAAATAAGCTCTTCCTTTTATAAGTTCTCTTTGCCACAGTGTCTTATCATAGCAACAGAAAAGTAACTAATACACTAGGCAAAGCTTTTTTAAAGCTATTAAAATTATTTTTGTTTATTTTATTTACATAGTGTTTGCCTGAATGTATGTAAATGCACACTCCCTGTAGGTGCTGGGAATCAAAACCAGGTCCTCTGTAAGAGCAGCCAGTGCTCTTAGCCACTGAGCCATCTCTCCTGCCCTAGATAAAGCTTTTTTATGAGGAAGGGGTATTTTGAGACTTATTTACTGTGTTTGTTTGTCTGTTTGTTTATGTGAGACAAAGTCTCACATAGTAGAGCCTGGCCTTGAACTCCTGATCCTCTTGTCTCCACCTCCTGAGTGCATGCTACCACACCTGGTTTATGCAGCACTGGGAACCAAACCCAGGGCTTTGTGCACGCTAGGCAAGCACACCACCAAATGAGCTACATTCCCAGCCCCTGTTTACTTATTTTTGAGATAGGATCTCACTCTGTAGCCCAGGCTAGCCTGAAACGCACTATATAGCCCAGATTAGGCTCAAATTCTTAAGTGCAGAATTACAGGCATGAGCCACCAGAGTTGAAGGGAGAAAGATACCTTCTTACTCAGAATTCTAATTCAGAATTATTCTTATCCAGTATGATTCAGCCTGTAGTGTAGGTTAGGGTATCACATTGCTGGACTGAAACCTGTGTGATCTTAGACAAATTACTTTCCCTTCCTGAATCTCAATTTCCTCATTCATAAAATGAGAATAACAGTGCCTGCCTCAAAGGGATATTGTGGGGATTAAACCAGTTCATACATATTAAGTACTCAGAATGGTACCTGATGGTAAATAACACTACATTGAAGTTCACAGTGTTTTTGTTAGTTGTTATTATTGTTGTTGGTAGAAAGGATGACAGGACAGAGGCTAAGAGATATTAATTAAATGCTGCAAATGAACTTATATATCTTGCTAATGATAACAGGTTTCACTGGGGACTGTGTACCTCAGGAGAACAGAACACTCAGTCTGTTACACTGTTGATATTAATCTCAACTAGCACAGTGCCTGACACCAGTGTGTCCTTAATAAAACCAGTGTGTCCTTAATAAATATTTGTGGAATCAATTTTTTTACCATTTATTGATAACATGTACAATATTCTTGTCACTGTACTAAGTTCTTTCCATGCATGATCATGTTTAATCTTCACGATAAACTATGACCTGAACTACTACACCTGTGCTTTGTAGCTAAGACTGAAGAAAGTTAATCTGCTCAAAAATACATAGCCAGTCAGTGGCAGATCTAAATGTGAACACAAACAGCCTGATTCCAGACTCTTAACTGGTACTCCAAGATGAATGAATAACTAAGAAGGAAGAAATGGAGGGTCCATCAGTTAATAAAGTCTAAGCATTATCAACAATAAAAATCAAGGAAATATGAGGGTATTACCTTAGTTTTTTTGTTTTTCTTTAAAAAAAAATTCTTAACCAATAAAATAGGGCTAGAGAGAGGGCTAAGAAGTTAAAAGTACTGGCTATTCTTGAAGACCCAGATTAAGTTCCCAGCACCACATGGCAGCTAACAATCATCTGTAACTCTAGTTCCAGGTGATCCAATGCTCTCTTCTGTCCTCCTCAGGCATTGCACAACATGGGTGCTCTTACACACATGCATAGCATTCATACACATAAAATAAAAATAAACAAATTAAAAAACATTTTTTTAAAAAAGGCAAGATGGGGTGACAGAGAAGTAACTTAGAAGCGAACACAGAGCACAGGAAATAAGGACCTGGAGGTGAACTAAAGTGAGGTCTCGCTGCCAAGAAGTCCACACCAGGGTTTCTCTCCTACTCTCTAAAATTTGTTGTTTTGGCTGAGTGTAGCAGCACATACCTGTAATTTCAGGGCTCTAGAGGCTGAGGCAGGAGGGTTACAAGTTGAAGGCCAGCCTGGGCTACGAAGCAAGACTCTGTTGCAAACAAAATAAATAAGATTCCCTGTTTTAATGTGAATCTAATGAAAACACACAAGGTTGTTTCTGAAGCATACAAACGATGAATGTGGCAGCCTTTGGAACCCGCATGGCAACTGACAACACATTGGCATTGCTTTGGAAGTCCACCTCTGACCTACTAGAAGCCCTTCTTGGTGCAAATTAAATGTTGTGCAAACTCAAGACATCCACCAAGCTTAGTAATATCCAAAGCAATAAAGCCTTCTCAGCAAGACAGTCCCTGGAGCCAGACTGCACTACACCACGACATGGGCAGGGCCTTCTACTGGAGGGGGAGGAAACTGGTAGCTCAGGGGCAAAAATTGTGCTTTTCTCCAGGAACATTAGATTTGATTATTCTTTTTTTTATTCATTGTTTTTTAAAATTTTGTGTTTTTGTTTTTGTTTTGTTTTGGTCTGGGTTTTTTTTTTTTTCTTATTTTTTAATTATTTTTGAAATGGGGATCTCCCTGTAGTCCTAACTGGCCTGGAACTTGCTTTGTAGACCAGGCTGGCCTCTATCTCACAGAGAACCACTTGCCTCTGCCTCCTAAGAGATGGGGTGGGGGGGGAGAGAGAGAGAGAGAGAGAGAGAGAGAGAGAGAGAGAGAATACAAAACTTTTAAGTTAAAGGGCTAGAGAGATGGCTCAGTGGTTAAGAGCACTGGTTGTTCTTGTAGAGGACCTGGGTTCAGTTCCCAGCACCCACATGGCAGCTAACAACTGTCTGTAACTCCAGTTCTAGGGTATCTGACAGCCTCTTCTGGCCTCCCTGGGCATTGCATGATATGGGTGCAGTTATATTATGCAGGCAAAACACTCATACACATAAAAATGAAAATAAATAAATAGAAAATCAAAAAATTTTTCTAAAGTTTCTCATAAGGTTTCCAAACATGCATTTGTTTAATGCCAACATCACATTTCTTATCTCACCTTTTCTCTCTCTTTTTCTTCCTTCTTTCCTCCCCTCCTTCCTTCCCTCCTTCCTTCCCTCCTTCCTTCCTTCCTTCCTCCTTCCTTCCTTCCTTCCTTCCTTCCTTCCTTCCTCCTTCCCTCCCTCCCTCCCTCCTTCCTTCCTTCCTCCTCTGCTTCCAGGGACTGCCAGTCTGCAGAGACAGCCAAAGTCACAGTCAGCTCCATGTGTCCACCTGCTTAGTTTTGCAGAAAGCCAGGGACTAGGTTTGAGGGTGACTTTGCTTGTCCTCTATTCCCGTGAATTGGGGACTGCTAGAGTTTGTAGACTCTGTACCTTTTTCTCTTCTCTCCTCCTCTTTCTCTTTTCCCCTCCTTCCTTCCTCCTTCCTTCCTTCCTTCCCTCCCTCCTTCCTCTCCTCTCCTTCCTTCGTTCCTTCCTCCTTCTTTCCCTTCCTCCCTCCTTCCTTCTTCCTTCCTTCCTTCTTTCCTTCCCTCCCTCCCTCCCTCCTTCCTCCTTCCTTCCCTCCTTCCTTCCTTCCTTCCCTCCCTCCTCCTTCCTTCCTTCCTTCCTTCCTTCCTTCCTTCCTTCCTTCCTTCCTCCTTCTGTCCTTCCTCCTTCCTCCTTCCTTCCTTCCTCCTTCCATCCTTCCTTCCTCCTTCCTTCCTTCCTTCCCCCCTCCCTCCCTCCCTCCTTCCTTCCGTCCTTCCTTCCCACCTTCCCTCCCTCCTTCCTCCTTCCTCTCCTTCCTTCCTTCCTTCCTTCCTTCCTTCATTCCTTCGTTCCTTCCTCCTTTCCCTCCCTCCCTCCCTCCTTCCTCCTTCCTTCCTCCTTCCTTCCTTCCTTCCTTCCTTCCTTCCTTCCTTCGTTCCTTCCTCCTTTCCCTCCCTCCCTCCTTCCTCCTTCCTTCCTCCTTCCTTCTTCCTTCCTTCTTTCCTTCCCTCCTCCTTCCTCCTTCCTTCCTCCTTCCTTCTTCCTTCCTTCCTTCTTTCCTTCCCTCCTCCTTCTTCCTTCCTTCTTCCTTCCTTATTTCCTTCCCTCCCTCCCTCCTTCCTCCTTCCTTCCCTCCTTCCTTCCTTCCTTCCTTCCTCCTTCCTTCCTTCCTTCTTTCCTTCCTTCCTTCTCCCTTTCTTCTTTCTTCTCTTTCTTTTTCTCCCAACAAAGTCTTACTATATAACCCAGGCTGGCCTTGAATTCACAGTCCTCTTGCCTCAGCCTCCTGAGTGCTGGGGTTACAGGTATGTACAACCACATCTGCTAAATATCACATTTCTTGAAAGTTGTTCAGGAGTCATCTGGGAATCTTATTTCAAATGCAAAATAAGTTATCAACCACTAGGTATTAAAACTCATATTGTTTGTTGTTCAGGGATTTGGTGTTTCTTCCTAAAGATTGGAAGAGAAACAAAGCGTACCTATTTCAACAGGAAAAGCAGAAAGCCTGCAGCTAGAGACCTTTCCTTTTATAAACTTCAATTTTGTTTTATATTTTATTTTCAGCAACCAGAAGACCTTTCTTTGGGCTTTGTTGTTGCTGCTTTCTGTTGTACATTCCGTCATAACCAGCTGGCTGGTAGGAAGTGGGACACGTAGACAGTTAAGTGGCCATGTGTTACGTATGACCCTCAAAATCTTCACAGACTGACCGCTTTTCCCCTGAGGTGACCATTTGGCCCATCTTGTCAGAACGCCGCCATGCCACCTGTGCAGGCTGGTTACAGCAGGCCCGCTCTCTCTGAACTCCTTCCTAGGGAGTGCTGCTTGGCTGTCTTTCCTCTCAGCATGCTCTGGACATCTTTGTGTTGCTCACTTTGAGCACATGAGTTTGTTCTTAACCTTTCTTTTTCCCCAGATGCTTTGCCAAGCAGAATTCCCAAGGTGGAAAGAGGAATTCCCAGGAAACACTAAGGTAGACTGTGAACTGGAAAAATCGAGGTGATATGGAGACCCTGCTGCTCCAAATTATGTGTCCCCTACTGTGTAGGAGAGGCAGGAGCCCTGTGGAGACTAGTCTGGGGCTTCCTGCTCCTCAAAATGGTTGGCAGCTCCTAAAAGAAATATAAAGTTCTTTCTAGCAAGTAGCTGCTTTTAGGGAACACATACTCCTAAAGTGAGCTTTTGGTCCCTAGACAATAACCCTAAAAAGACTCAGCTTCAAACACTGGGTGACCAGTATCCAGGAATCTAAGTAACAACAGGGACACCATTTCAGAGGGCCCTAGGCAGACAGGAGACCGTTTACCTCAACATACTTCAATATTTATATTGCCAGAACTAACAACCAGAAGCTGAGAGAGGGCACACAATTTCCTTGCCCAGTTGTCCCAAATGGCAGACCTGCAGAAACCGATTATGCTAATAATATTTTCATACTCAAAAGGAAACGTACCATTGCTGGATATTTTGTTTTGAACAGATGTCATTTTTCTTTCCATTGGGGGGAATTTTTAAATGTAATTTTGTTTCCCTTTCCTCAAAAAATTGTTGTCAAATGGCAATAAGCACCAGTTATGAGACTCTTCTAGTGAACTGTAAGGACTAAAGTGTAGTAGGTAGCAGTGCTTGCCCTCATTGCTTTCAGCCTCAAATAACATGACAGCCAGGAAATCAGAGGCCTGGTCTGCCTCTGGCCTGAGCAGTCTCCCAAGTATTTCTGGGTCTGTGTTCAACCTTGCAAGCCCAGTGCAGTCTCTGAGGCCCAGCACAGTATCTGTGGCCCAGCATCCAGCTTGCTGTGGAACTGTTCACGATGCAGCTGGTTCTGGCTCTTACGTAGTCAAGGAGGAAACCTTCTTCACCATCTAGGCCCCATCACTTTAAAACCAAAACAAACCACCACAAGCCCAACACAAAGCAGTCTCTGCACTCTCCCCACTTCTGGCTCACTCCCACCCCACAGGGGTAATGTGGCCCAAAGCCCTTCCTACTTCAGAGTGTTTCCTAGTAACCTCCAGAGCCATTTTTCTAATTAAATAAACCTCATCTTGTCTAGCTTCCTGGTCAGCATTTTGAACCCCCTACAGATGGGTCTGAAGGATTAACGGCAAATCCTCCTCGACCTAGCTCTGGCAGATGGGCGGCATGTGTCTGATAAATACTCGGACGGGGCCGCTTCCTCCTGTTCCTAACAGATAGACAGAACACCCAGCAAATTAATTTTAAAACGGTGCCCCTCGAAACCCTTAAGTGGCAAAGGAGGCCAAACACAAATGATATGAATTTCATATGGGGAATACATTATCACCTCCCAATAACCGAGAAAAATAACCTGTTGGGTAAATAGGACCTCAGGGGGAGGCTGGGTCAGCAAGTACACCCACAGCCTGGAGAACAGGCCACAGACACCCTCCCGTGTCACCTTCCTGTCCTGCATTCATTTGCATGGGGCACTTTCCTGTTGGGAAATAACCTTTCTACTTTGGCTTTTCCTTTGTGGAAATCCAGGTGTCTTTGGAATTTGAGGAAAGATAGACCAGAAGACAGCATCTGTGTAGTCTTTGTGTTTGGAAAAAAGGTGACTAGACATAAACATCTTTCCCGTTGCTAGACATTTCTGCAGTGAAGGAGTGATGGTCTAGCTGTCTGTTTCTGCTTGGAGAGGAAAAGGCAGCCTCAACTCTGACTTGGCTTATGAGATGCTCTTCCTTAGAGGAGGCATCTTCCAGACGGCACCCATGCTGAAAGCTCTGCAGAAGAGCTGACAGCGCTCAGCACCGACATCCAGAAGAATGCCTCTCTATTCCTGCTATGTAAGCCCAGGTCTCCACCGCATCATTTTGTAAGATGCAATGAGCAAAATGTAAGATGCCCAGGTCTGTAAGATGCCTCCGAATAACCCCATGCCCATCAGCTATCTTCAGTAAGCGTTAAGAGCTAAGACTTACACCCCTAGAAGCTGGATAAGTGGTGGAGATGTTATTCTCATATATATACATATATATATATATAAACCTACTGCAGTTACTCAGTAAATGTTGAATAAACAGTGACGGGTGGAAAGATCAGGACTCAGTCCCGGGGTCATTTCCCCTAAGGATGGTGCAGCTACTTTTCAGGAAGAAACCAAAGCAGTCAGGCTTCTGGACCTCGGATAATTTCTCTATGTAGAACTCAAATTCTTGTGACCCTGGTGACCATTGGAGAAAACCAGACAACAGACAGTGAAGTGGCCGCCTAAAGGTAACATGAGAATTCTAAGGACAATTCAAAATAAAAATCCAGATCCACTGGATCTTGCTTATGACCACCCTCTCTGTGACTTGATTAGCTTTCTTCTAGATGTCCACCTTTTGGTCAGGACTACCCTAGTTTATATTGTCCCTTGAGCACAATAGGAATTGTCCTCCTCAGGGTTGGGAGATAATTCAGCTGTTAAGAGCACTGGCTGCTCTTGAAGAGGACCTGGATTCAGTTCCTAGCACCCACATGTCTGCCAACAACCATCCATAACTCCAGTTCCAGGGGATCCAATGCCTTCGTCTGACCTCTGCAGGCATTACATAACATGGGTACACTTATTTACATGCAGGCAAAACACTCATAAATAAATAAATAAATAAATAAATAAATAAATAAATAAATAAATAAATAATTTTTTTTAAAAAGAATTGTCCTCAAGGAATTTGAATGACAAAAACTATGTGACAAGGGACCTGGCATATATTTTTATTACTTAGCGCCTCCACTAGAATGTCCACTTCTAACAACAGAGACTTCATGTGTTTGACATGTTTGTTCTCCTCTGTTTCTGCAGTACTTTAAATGGTGCTGACGCATAGTGGGTGTTTAGTAAATATTTGTGGAATTATTTTATTTATTTATGTATTTATTAATAATACTAAGGTCAAACTTAGGACACCCAGCAATTCAAAGCACATGCTGAACCACTGAACTCCACCCCAGTCCCTCATATATAAATAATGTTTTATTTATTCATTTTTTATGTGTATGAATATTTTGCCTGCATATATGCTAATGTACCCTCACACTCAATGACTGTGAAGGCCAGGAGAAGACATCAGATCCCCAACTGGAGTTATGAACTGCCATGTGGGTACTGAGAACAGAACCAGGGTCCTCTACAAGAGAAGCCAGTGCTCTTAATTGCTGAGCCATCTCTCCAGACCCTTGTATATATATTTTTAAACTTTTATTTTATTTTTATTTGTGTGTATTCCTGTGCATACATGTGTGCATGTGTGCATGTGTGCATGCGTGTGTGTGTGATGTGTGTGCAGGTGCCCTTGGAGGCCAGAAGAGGATGTCAAATCCCCTGGGGCTGGAGTTACAGGTAGCTGTAAGCTGCCCAACATGGATGCTGAAAGCCAAACTCAAGTCCTCTGGAAAGAAAAAAAGCAGGAACTACTTTTAACTGATGAGCTATCTCTCTGGCCCCCTCATTCATATATTTTAAAATAGTTTTATTTTTATTTCTATGTATGTGTGTGTATCTATCTGTGTGAGTGTATGCCAGCTGAGTGTAGGTACTAGAGGAGGCCAGAAGAGGGCATTGGGTTCCCTGGAGCTGGAGTTATGGGCAGTTGTGAGACACTGGGAACCAAACTCAGGTCCTCTGGAAGAACATGAAATGCCCTTAATCACTGAGCCGTGTCTCCAGCCTTTAATTAATATATTTTAACTGAGCGAGATTTATGACCTTAAAATAGTATGTTTTGCCTGACTGATTTAAAATTTTTAACTTACATTTGTGTGTGTGTGTGTGTATGTGTGTGTGTTATCCCTATGTCATGGCATGATATGGAAATCAGGAAAACTTGTAGAAGTCAGTTCTCTTCTTCCACCATGTGGTTCTCAGGGATGGAACTTGGGACATCAGGCTTGGTGGCAGCTGCTTTTAACTGCTGAGCCATTTCATGTTTGATTGATTTTTGAGACAAGGTCTCACTGTAGAGCCTAGACCGGCCTTGAATTAATGATCTTCCTGTTTCAACTTCCTGAGAACTGGAATCTCATTACATGCAAATGATCTCACAATAGTACTAAGGAACTAACACAGACCTCTGCTTTAGCTCTGCGTCTATGTCTCCTGCCCCTTAGACAAGTCCTGAGCCTCAGGTTCCTCCTGAATAGATGGGACTAATAGCAAAGCTAGTTCTGCCTAGAAGAAACTGTTGGCATATAATAACATACGAATGCCCCAGGAACTCCAAAATGTTTTCAGTGTGCTACATGGTTTTACTTTAGTGACACAGAACTGTGGCTTTGTTCAAAATCAGATGGCTGTAATGATGAAAGTAGACATGGCTGTTTGGTTGGTTGGTTTGTTGGTTGGTTTGAGATAGTCTTACAATGTAGACCCCAAACTTGTGGCAACTCTCCTGTCCCTGCCTTCCTTGAGTGCTGGTGTAGAACCCTGAGACCCTCTTCATTCACCCACTACCCCCCAATCCCTCCCGCCCCCCACTAATTGATCTTTTAGCTTCCGTAAAATGCTTGGCTGCTGCTTTAGACATGCCTAGACATACCCTGGCATGCCCTGACCCCCGCCTGCTATGCGCGGGCTCCTTGAACCAACCAAAATGTATCTTCGGTATCTTCCGCCCCCCTTGTCTAAAACCTATAAAAGGCTCCACTCTCCCTTACTCTGGGCTCTCAGCATGGATCCGTTGAGTTGGTGAGATCTGAGAGGCCGAGCTTAAGCCCTAATAATCCATAAACCTTTGCTTTTGCATTTTGGTGTGTTGGGTCCTCAGTGGTCTTTTTGGGGTCCAGTGGATGGGGTACAACACTGGGATTGTATGCATGAGCTACCCACCTGAAAAACAAATTTTTGCAGATTTCTTGTGAAGGAAGGAGGGTGGATCCGTTGAGTTGGTGAGATCTGAGAGGCCGAGCTTAAGCCCTAATAATCCATAAACCTTTGCTTTTGCATTTTGGTGTGTTGGGTCCTCAGTGGTCTTTTTGGGGTCCAGTGGATGGGGTACAACACTGGGATTGTATGCATGAGCTACCCACCTGAAAAACAAATTTTTGCAGATTTCTTGTGAAGGAAGGAGGGAGCACAGCAGCTGCTTCTAACATGGTCTTTGTGGGTGTCCTAGGACAGCTCTGGAGCCTTGTTGCCTGGGGCAACCAAGCAGGTCTCACTCCCCAGGTGCCACCATAGCACGTACTGGAAGTCAAACCACTGGACCAGGGCTTTCTACCCTTTCCCAGGGAATTCTCTAAGCAATTAACAAACAAGGCCTAATTAGGAACATTTGGGATTAAACTGCCCAGTGTGGCCTTTTCCCACCATCCTCCAAACAGGAACTTGTCAAAGATTCATCTGAGTGACAGCCTGGCAGCTGATTCTCTACCCTCTTCCCATAGACTCTCTTCTTTTCGAAGGACATCCTCCCTATCTAGAACACAATCACAGTAGCAAGGCAAGGAAACTTATGTCTGATAACTTGAAACTTCACCTTTTGTAAATGACTTTCTTGGCTATGATCTATATATTTCCTCCAGTCTATGCTGAATTTTGATTTTGATTTTTTTTCCCTCTCTTTTTAAAGACCTACCAATTCAGAACCTGTTCTGGTATGGATGTTATTCCCCTGTAATCCCACACAGTGTACAATTAGTGATTTTTGTGTTTTGCATCACGAGAGACACCAAGAACAATATTAGTTGTTTTCTCAGCCTCACCGCCACTCAGCCGAAGAGAAATACAAGTAAGAACTATACCAAGATACCTGTGCTTACCCAGCCCAATGGCACAGAGCAGAAAGCTTGTGCTGCTGTGTGGTGGATGGAGTGTAGATCTAGTCACTGTCACTACTACTGGGGCAGCTAGGAGAGTGCTGCCTTGGGAAAGCAACTGGGGAGATCTGTCACTTCTTAGTTGACCTAGCGACTCCAATTCCAGGAATTTTCCCAATGAATATGAATATATATGCATATATATCTGTCAGAAGCTGGATTAATGGATGATTAGGACAGCCATTTTTTTAAAAAAGTTGGGGTTCTGGAGAGATGGCTCAATGGTTAAGAACACTGGTTGCTCTTGCAACCAGCACCCACATGGCAGCTAACAACTGTCTGTAACTCCAGTTCCAGGGGATCTGATGCCCTCTTCTGACCTCTGTGGGCATTGTATGACATGCAGGCAATACACTTACACACACAAAATAAAAAATAAAATAAAAATGATAAAATATTTTTTTAAAAAGTGGACACTTTTAAGAAATACAGAATAAACTTCAGACAATCACCACACTACATCTAAAAGTAAATCTAGAATGTGCACAGTGCTTTACCATGTTTTTAATAGGAGGGAGGAAGGTGCTAGGTGACATAAATACTTGCATAAGTTTAGCTATCTGTCAAACGTTTCTGGAGTGACAGTGGAGCCACAAGGTACACCTTTGAGATGGGAACTGGAAGTCTAGAAATCAAGCACCTAAGGGAACCTTCTTCCTTGATTCTTCTGTTATCTCTCGAGCTCTGTGTGCTGACCAAGCAACTAGTTTACTCCGAATACGCAATCGGTAAGGGTCTACAGTGGCCATTTGTATTTCTAGATGTTTTCATTGTAGGCACCAGGATTTGCTTGGTGTATTTGCAATGTACTGCACCCCTAATTTCTATGATGAATATGTAAAAAGGTACTATGTTGTATTTCTGAATAGTTTCAGGTACAAGATTAATGAAGGAGTTTTAAATTAGTTGAATGGCATCTATCAATAAAATAGTATTTTGTCAAACTTACTAATTCTGTGTAAAAAAATAAAGTGAACACACAGATGAACTTATTAAGGTATTTAGAGTCAAAATTCAACTCTAAAACCAGATCCTAAAAGGTGATCTAAAAGACAATAACCCTAAACCAAAAGTGTATATTTAAAAAGAAATTAAGTTTATTGTCATAGTTCTTTCAAACCGCTTCATGGTTCAGCCCTGGTTATCCTCTGTCTTACTATGACTTCAATTATTTATTTTTATTTTATGTGTATGGGTGTTTTGCCTGCATGTATGTAGGTGCATCCATGCAGTCAGTGCCCACGGAGGTCAGAAAAGGGCATCAGATCCCCTGGAACTGGAGTTACAGATGGTTGTTAGCTGTCACGTGGATGCTGGGAATCGAATCCAGGTCCTCTGCAAGAGCAGCCAATGCTCTTAACCGCTAAGCCTTCTCTCCAGCCCCTCTCTATGGCTTTTAGTGTATACTTACGAGGGATCTCATAGTGCTTGTTCTTGTAGGGCATGATTTCCTGTGGCAAATCTAAATAGATGAGCCTCAAAGTCAGACCAAGTTCAGATTCCAGTACTATCTTTACTAGCTATGTGATGCTGAGCAAATTAATCTCTCTGGTCCCCAGCCCCTTGCGTATAAAATGAGGTATGAAGACAAACGATGAGCCATGGGACGAAGTGGGATTGTTCAGGCAAAAGGCATGGTGCAGCCCCTGGGGTACAGTGAGCTCTCCGGGAGTGGCAACTGTCATCTTATCAACATTTCCCTCTTGGTCTGCCTCCTTGGTCAGTGACATCAGGGCTGCCTCTTTACCCAGCTCTTTGCTTGCTACGTGACTGCTATGGAAATGGTGAATACTAGATAAAGGTTGACTGGCTCACAGATCTTCCACAGGGGGACCTCAAAATGTTTAGGTCCAGCCCTTTATGTAGAGAAGACATGAGCTTCATCTTATAAATAGTACAATTAGACCCCAAATGGAATTAAAATAACTTAGATTGTTTTACTTCTCTCTTTAAAACACAGTTCTTTTTGTATGGGAACAGAGTGGTGAAGACCACCGACTAGACAACTCCATGGTGGGAGTCGGGGTGGGGCAGTTTATTTGATAGCAAACGGACCGCTGGGCTGCCTCTTGGGGAGCAGAGAAACAGCAGCAAGCAGAGGAAGTCAGACATCTTTCATAGGCAGTTAGGTGGTTGGGTAACTTTCTACGACGTAGGCTGGGCAGTTTAACTCAGGATTGGTTGGTCTCCAAATAAGCCCCTTTCCTGGGGCTAAGTTCAAACCCCATGTTTCAGAATGTTGGGAGCTAGACCGCCATTTTAGGAGGCTGCCAGGAACCTAACACTTTTGTTCTTAGGAACAATGCTAGTTTAAAATTCCAACATCTAACTGAGAAGCTATTGGTAGTTGATGGCTGCTGGGGGAGGAAGACTCACTTTTCTTTGGGAGGGCCATGAATATTAGGTACCCATGCCCCACTGGATGGCCCTACACTCATGAACATGTGAGCAGCATTAAATGAATTCAGTAGGTTAAAAAAACAAACATATAATGATTATAAAAGGAAGGACAAAAGCTAACTGAGCGTGCTTATTCCTTCAGTTTGCATCCAAATCTATCATCTTATATTAGGTTATCGTCCTCTGAGTGATCAGTTCTAAGATATAATGAAAAAACCTTCATCATTTTTATGAAATGAGATGGGATGACTGATGGAGCTCCTAAGAGTTGCCTTTGGGGAAGGGACACTGTCTTAACTGTTCTGTGTAGGACCAAAGACCACCCTTGAAGTAAGGACAGGGTCCTTCATAGTGTCTAGGAAGCAACAACTTTTGAAAGGTCTTCAGGAGTGATGGCTAGTCTCCTTGAGCCACAGGGGAATTTAGAGAGGTCTACCTCTGAGAAGCCTAATATATTGTCAGCTTTCTGACACAAAACACCTGACATAAATGATTCAAAAGGAAGAAGCTGGGTATGGTAGCACACACCCAAAATTTCAGCACTAACTATGTGACTCGGGAGGCCAAGGCAAGAGAATCAAGCTCAAGGCCAGTCTAGGCTACGTGGCAAGACCTTGTCTTTAAAAGAAATAAATAAATACAGGAAGAAATGTTTAATATGGCTCATGACTTCAGAAGTTCAGTCCATGGTCACTATTGCTTCTGGTCAGGGGCAAGACAGAACATCATGATTGCAGAGTGTACCATGGAGCAAAACTGCTCCCCTGCTCGTAGCTCACAAGCACAGAGAGAAGAGGACCAGGGTCCTAATACACTCCTTAAGGGCATGCCCCCAGTGCTCTATCTCAAATAGGCCCTACCACCTAAAACTTCTACTACCACCCAGTTGCCTCATCCACTGGGAACCAACCTTTCAACATTAGATCTTTTGAGGAATATTTAAGAACCACATCATGGGGCTGGAGAGATGGTTCAGTAGTTAAGAGTACTGGCTTTTCTTGCAGAGGACTTGGGTTCAATTCCCAGCACCTACATAGTGGTTAGCAACTGTCCATCACTCCAGTTCCAGTGGAATCCAATACCCTCTTCTGACCTCTGTGGGCATTGCACAGACACCGGTACACTTACATACATGCAGGCACCACATCATTCATGGGTGTGGTGGCTCATATCTGCTTGTAATCCCAGCACTGGAGCAAGTGGAGAGACTGAGGAAGGAGGATTTCCATGAGTTTGAAGCCAGGCTGAGCTACTATATACATAATGAGAGTTGTAGGCCAGCCTGGGATACAGAGTGAGACCCTGCCTCAAAAACCAAAAAACAGCAACATCACCACAACCACAAAGTCACATCATAACACCCAGGATGCAAACAGCTCACAAGGCAGCACCATGGATGTAACTAATTACCACCACTACAGTTATAACTAATGTCACTATTATATCCTTGGGGACAATATTATATTACTTGCTGACCTTTATTAAAGTTCAATAAACTTGATTTTGCTTTGATTATATTGTTTTTCTTTCCTATATTTAGTGCAGAGATTGAAATTGAAAAGGATTTTAAAAATTACCTCCTTCAGGGGCTAGAGAGATAGCTCAGTGGTTAAGAGCACTGGCTGCTCTTGCAGAGGACCCAGGTTCGATTCCCAGCACCCACATGGTGGCTAACAACCATCTGTAACTCCAGTTCCAGGGGATCTGATGCCCTCTTCGGACCTCTGAAGGCACTGCACGACATGGGTACACTTACATACATGCAGGCAATACACTCACATGTTTAAAAAAAAAAAAAAAGTCCTTCAAAGCCACTTAGTATTATTTTTCTGTATCCTTTTTTTTCTTTTGATATGCTGGAGAGTGAACCCTGGGCCTTGTACATGCTAGGTAAGTACTCTACTTCTGAGCTACACCCTAGCTCCCCTCTGTTCTAAGCTCAGGTTAGTTTTAAAGTGTTCCCATGGCAAATGGTCACTGCATACAAAAGAACTTTAACAACTAAGCCCTACCAACCCCAGCAGTACCATTTATCTCCACCTTACCCCACTCCAATCCTTCAAAACATGAGAATCCAATAGTTCATATGGTGGCTCTTGAATAGATCTTCTTCAATGTTAGATACCTAAATTGCTGGCATAAGACCTTGGCAAGTTTCTTAAACTTGCTATGGCTTTCTGTGGTTATAGAAATATTTCTATGTATAAATGTTTATAAAATAGAGCTACTGACCATATTTGTTTCACAGAGCTGATGGGGAGGATGTCTCCAAGTGTACTTCGAAGAGAGTCATATAGTAAGCGTTAGACACCCTGGCTGTGCTTACCATGTAACATCCAGGATCTTATCCACACCACTGTCCCTTCCCATACATGCATGCCCCTTTGCCCATTGGCTCATCTCTTAGATCTCAGCTTCAAAGTGAGCTTCCTCCAGGAAGTTTCTCTGAACACGCCATGTAGCCCAGCCAAGACAAGGTGCTCTTCCTTTGGTCTTCTCCAGCTTGTGCCCCCCTTTATGTAGAACACACTATGCTTATTTATACATGCCTGTTTGTCTGGCTTCCCCACTGTATTAAGTGTCACCAGAGGGCTCCTCATTCCATTGGCAACATTAGTCAAGGTTATCGCCCAGAGTACATCATCAATATCTGCATGAGGCAGGGCCATACAAACCTTCTCCTAAATAAATAACAAATAGTGATGAATATGTGGCGGGGGGGGGGAGAGGAGCCCTCATAACGCTGCTGGTGGGAATGCAAACTGGTACAGCTGAAAAGTTAAACTAAATAAGATAATAAAGTACAAGATGAAGTAAAATAAAATAGAACTACTAGCTGACCCAGTTATAACATTCTTGGGTGTGTGCCTGAGAGACGCTACGTCAACATACCACAGATATACTCACACACCCATGTTTATTGCTGTACTAGCCCAACAATAGCTAAGAAGTGCACCAAGCCTAGATGTCCATCAACACGGGGGTAAAACAATACGGCACATATACACAATGGGCTTTATTCGGCTTTAAAAAAAATTGAAATCATGACAGCTTTAGGAAAGCAGATGCAACTGGAAGTCATTATGTTAAACAAAATAAGCCAGACTCACAAAGACCAATACCATGCGCTTTCTCTCCCTAGATTTAAAGTTGTATATGCTGCATATATTTATACGTAGGAGAGGTGTGGGTCATGAATCCAGAAAGGAAGTTATGGAGGGGGAAGAAGAGATTTTGAAGGGGTAGATAGAAGAGGGGGGAATGAATGCATGTGGCATGAAAGCAGAAAGGACTGAGGGGGAAAGAACCAGCCTTAGTCCGGGGAGAAGCAGAGAGGAGGTCAGAAGGGACGGGACATTAATCATGAATTAGAACAAAATATAATGAGACATATATGAAAATACCATAATAAACCCCATTATTTTGCATGATTAACTTAAGAAATCATAAAAGAAAGAACTTTGAAGCAGTGTTGGAAAACCTCAGCATTCAAAACTGGTGAGCTGGTCAGAGATGGTCAACTAGGATAGACCTTGAGATGGATTTAAAACCAAAAAAATATTTAAATGTAGATTTTACTGATAAAGCACTATCAAAATACCCTAGGTAGGAAAGTACTTAGTCCTCTGTGTATTTTGGATCTCGCCAGTTGTTATTTTGACAGATATTCGTTAATTCCCATCCACAGAGATGAATAAATACATTCATGGATGTGAAAGGGGAGGTGGCATTGAACCTGATCCTCCGGGCTTTCTGCACGGTGACCTTGCTGCTGTGGTCCTTACTCCTGAACTGTCCCCTTGTCTCTGCTTTAATCAGAGAGAGCCGGACCTCAGGAAGAGGGGCTTGGCGTAAGGGATCTAGCAGTGAGTTTCCTCATTGTTTGTGAGAACTTGAGCTCCCTGACCTAGTATGTTAAAAAACTGACAAATAGGCCTCTTGTTTCATTGTGTGTTACCAAGTTTACAATGCGTCATTAATAACCTATGAATGTGCGCTGCTTGTTTGAAGAAAGTGGTTTCCCGGGGAAATGGCAGCACACGGGTCCCAGCCTCCTCACTTTCTTATTTCCACCCCGAAGTTTCTCTGACTTCCATAGCACTAGCATTTTTCCAAGTTACTAGTTCGCTTTTCCCCACAGTAGCATAACCAGTTGCCTCTGTCTTTAAAGCAGGTGGTTAGAAAATGGTCAGCATCTCATTTGCTGGTTGAAACTGCCTTCCAGAACTGTGAAACGAAAATGAACCAGAGTTTTAGTGTCTTGGCGAGTCCTTAGCTTGCTCCTTACCTGTCAAATGATTAAAGCATGGAGAACTGGGGACGTGAGAGCACGAGGCATGCCCTGCGCCCTGTGCCCTGTGCACCCACCTCTCTCCTGACTTTCTCCCAGTCTGTTTTATTCTTCCTTACCTCACGTCGCTCATTAACTTTTCATTCATCTTGCTTAAAGGGAAGTCGTACAATCTCTGAGTCTTTCCGTTTCCACCATCTTCCCTGTTGCCATGTCCTGAAAGTAAGAAAGACTCCGATACCCCTGGGATGGTTCAGCTGCGCTCCTGGTGAACCCCTAGTCATCCACCCATGGGCTGTAGGAAGAGCTCTGTTTGAGTAGGGAGTATTCCTCACAAGCTGGATTGCCTGGCCCCCTCAAGGCCCCAGCCTCCAAGGTGAGTACACAAAGCCTAGTGTTTTCTTTGGGGACCTTTTGCCACATTCCCTCTCACTGTGCTTTGAAAATGAACCACCAGAGTCTGGTCATTATGGCTTCATTAACTATTCCTTGTAATTGCACCAGTCATAATTAATTCATCTGTTATTCACATGGGTGACATACAGACACTTTAATAGATTTTCCTCAGGGAATTCCACATATTAAATGGTATTGATGGCACTTTTAGAGAAGATTTAAAGGCAAACTCATTTTGTGTAAGTAGCTATGCGTTGTTATAAAAATGACACAGAGCTGTGAAAATGACAGTTATTTTTTAAAAATTCTTCAGTCTTTTCAGATTGAGACCAGGAAGTTAATAAACTACCTTCCTTCCTCTACGAGATCTTTTTCCCCTCCCCCTGCCCCCCTCCCTCCCTTGCTTCCTTTCTTTTTTTCTTTTTCTTTTTGCTCATACTCTGTAGCCCAGGGTGGCCTGGAATTCACTGCATAGGCCAGCCTGGCCTTGAACTCGCAGTGATCCTCCTGCCTTAGCCTTTCATGTGCTAGGATTTGAGGTATGAGCCAACAGATCTGGTTTTAGTAGATGTTTCTGGTTCAAAAACAAAGTCATTCCCATAAAGATAGATGGTGTATTTACATAAATGTATACCAGATTATTAAGGTAAATAATGTTCTAATTAATTTCAGGTTAAAACTTTTTCTTTAAGCCTTCTTTGTTTTATTTTCTCAGACGTCATTGATGGTTAACATTGAACTGCACAGCTGCATTGCTTATATTTAATTTATATTAGAATTCTTTTGTGATAGACCAACTTATTTTTTTTTTACGTGAAATCAGTTCATTCTAGGTAAAACATTGGTAACCCAAATATCACACATTCTCAAATTATGCATAATCTGTCCCCTACCCCGGGCCCTTCAACACACACATCCCTGGATGCCCCTTTTTAGAAGGGCCGAATGAAAATTCTACACGGCTGAATATTTAGCCAAATACTTAATCATTGGTTATCTGGTGGAAATCTCAAGCTTGTGCTGACAGACACAATTAAGTGGCAGAACTGAAGCAATTATCTACAAATTCAGGTTAACAACCAAGTGCAGCAACCAGTTTTGCCTGAAATACCTCAGTCGTGGAGAGAGAGGGAAAAAAATCCCTTTGGTTTGTGTTATTCCCATAATTGCTTTAATACCCACTTGACTTTGTGAGCAGAATCACAGACATTCAGAATTTGGTCTCTTGGAGATTATCTCATCCAACCATCTTATTCTTCAGATGAGAACACTGAGCCACACAGCAGTGAAGTGCCTTCCCCAGATCATCAGTGGGCAGTGGGCAGTGACTCAGTCTATTCCTGGGCTCATGTTTCCCAGCTCCTCGCCCAGCACTCATTCAGTAGATGCCATTTTGTCCTGGTCCCATGGCCTCTACAAGTCAAGAACCATGCCAGCATGGAGCCAGGATGATAAACTTAAATGAAGGCATAAAAATACTAACAAACCAGAGCAACTGTTCAAAACCCAAGTACCAAATAGTTTGTTCTCTGCCTGTTCTACTGACACCAAGATAAGCAGGTTTTTTAAAATAAGTAAGAGGCTGGTGGGATAGCTCAGTGGCAGAGTACTTTCCTACCCTGTACAAGACTCTAGATTTGATCCCTAGCATTGCGATACATGAATATATAAATAAATGAAAATAAATGTAATCATTTTTACCATTCATAATAGATATCCAATGATAACTGCCCTTGGGGCGGGGGAACTTTTAAGAACTGCAGGATGACTGGAGAGATGGCTTAGTGGTTAAGAGCTCTGACTACTCTTGCAAAGGATCCCAGCACCCACATGACAGCTAACAACCATCTGTAACCCCTGTTCCAGGGGATCTGACTCCCCTCTTCTGACCTCTGTGGGCAATGTACAACACAGGTGCATTTATACACATGCAGGCAAGACACTCATAAACATAAACTGAAAATAACAAATTAAAACAAAAAAGAGCTACAGAAAACATGAATCTGGGACCTTACAGGAGTTTGAAATCTGACTGGATATCAAAATTCACCAAGACAGGTCATTGGCTTGGGGACCTATAGGTAAAATAAACACATCAGCCCATCACAAGGAGTCCATGCTTCTCTTAAAAGAGTACCTTCTATTAGTAGATGCTGCTTTCTAGTCATCCGGGGCTTTGGAGTCATCAGGTAGTCTTGTATTTGAATCCAACACATTTTTCTTGTACTTCAGCTAATGAATATTTCTGGGTTTTTGTTGGTGGTGGGTTTTTGTTTTGTTTCTGTCTTTTTGAGACAGGGTCTCCCTGTAACCCCAGCTGTCCTGGAACTCGCTATGTAGACCAGGCTGGCCTCGAACTCACAAAGATCTGCCTGCCTCTGCCTCCCAAGTGCTGGGATTAAAGGCATGTGCCACCACGCCTGGCTATTTCTGTTTTAGAGCCTTACAGCCCAGGATGCCAACAGCTAAAGTCATCTTTCCCCTCTGCCTTGCCACCCAGGACCTGATATTTTTGTTTTTTGTTTGTTTTTGATATGTCTCTATTAGGGTTTTTCCTACTTTCTTATCCTTGGAGTTCGGCCCGAGGGTGAATGGTTAGTGTAAATGACCCAGAGAAGACTATGGCTCCACATTCTGCTAGCTAGAACAGAAGACCCAGACTGAGTCAAAATTATTATGTGGAGATTAAAGCGTAGAATTTAATTAACGTGTTCTGTTGCTCCTGGTACATTTATTAATTTAGCAGCACAAACTGACTGGAGCTAAACAAGCAGGACTGATTAATTTGCAAAGACATCTAGGTAACAGATTGTGATCAAAGTGGAGACCTGATCCTGTTAGATTGAAATGTGTTGTTGTGTGCCATACGAAGGACATGCAGCAGCATGGTTTATCTTTATCAATGCTCTCCTCTAAAGGAGGGGAACAGGCCTGCAGATACTAATCAGGGCTGAGGCCCTGCCACTCAATAATTACCCACTGTCTCATCATAATCCCGGAACTAAGCCCCTGCCCAATCCATCTGGGACCCTTTTCCATCTATTGCACAGCTCAGGAATACGTGTGTAAGCTATTACCTCTGCTTGTGCTGTCTGTCCCCCGAGTATAGATTCGTGGCAGTGACCAATTAGGTTACTGTGTTCTCTCTCCTCTTTACTTCAAGTTGCCCCGGTGCTCCTTGCTCAGCATCAGCACTGGTAACAAAGCACAGACGCATCAAGTGTGGAAAGCCACCCACTTCCGACAGCTGTCTCGCCAGTCCCTGATAAACATCACGGGATTCTCCATATTACGGGTATTCTCAAAAGAGGGCAACACCACACCTCTGGACCCTGAGGCTTCCTTAAGCTTCCCTCCACCTGCCGCTGCCTTCTGCTACAGACCAAATCACACGCACAGGAAAATATTCCTGACCCTAATCCAGAAATCAAACAGCTGAGAAGTGAGGGCAAATGTGGGGATAATTGAATCTTGGGTTCCTGAATGAGAACTCAGTATTGCTCCAAGGTTGATAGCATGGGATCCTGTTGTCCCAAAGACTTGGGTGAAAACTGAGGTTCTGCTGTTAGCCAGCCAGTCATTTCACCATTTTGTGATTCCATTTATCATCTGCTTCAGTTGCACTGAGAGCTAACTGACCTACTCAGTGCACAGTGCCTAACTTTACAAATGATAAAGTCACCAAAACAGCTAGTCCTTCCATCGTCTGAACTGCATGTATTGGCCCAAATCAAAAGATCTAGCTCTTGAACAAATGGTGCTACCTCTCCTAATCGTATACGATTCATCTTCACAAGCATGTGTACGTTTCTGAAGGGTAAAATTCGTGTCTTTTTCTTGTGTGTATATCTCAGTTGACAATTAATAAACGATTGCTAATTCTTTTGGATATGTGTATATTCATGTATATATATGTACAAGTGCGGCAGTCAGAGGTCAATGTCAGGTGTCTTCCTCAATTGTTCTCCACCTTATTTATTTATTACTGTTACTATTATTATTATTATTATTATTATTATTACGTGGATTTTTGGAGACAGGGTCTCCCTAAAGCCCCAGGTGGCCTGGAAGTCATTATGTACACCAGGCTGGTCCTTAAACTCACAGAGATCCGCTTGCACCTGCCTCCTGAGTACTGGAATTAAAGGCCCATGTCACCACATCCGGCTACCTTATTTTTTGAAACAGGGTCTCTTCTTGAACCTGGAACTTACCAAATCAGTTAAATTGGCTGACCAGCAAGCCCCAAGGATATTCTCCTCTCTCCATACTCCCCATCCCCAGTCCTGAGGCTACAGACACACAATGCTACTTCCAGTTATTTCAAGTGGATGCTGGGAATCGAACTCAGGTCCTCATGCTTACACAACAATCACTTTACTGACTGAGCCATCTCCCAAGCCCCTGATTATTAATTCTTATATTCAAATACAAGAACTCTTCACAAACAATTCTGAAGGTGACAGGGACAAGTAGTCTGCTATAATTAGAGACGGCAGATGTTGATCAACTACGTAGCAGAAGGAAGATCTTGAGCTATGTAGTAAGGCCCTGTCTCAAATTAAAACATACAAACAAACAAACAAACAAACAAACAAAAAATCAGCTGAGCCTAGTGACATAGGCTTGTAATCCTAGATATTTAGGAAATGGAGGCAGGAAGATCATAAGTTCAAAGCCTGCCTGAGCTAAAGAATAAGTTTAAGTCTAGCCTGGATAACTTAGTAAGACTATCTCAAAATTTTAAAGTTTGAAAAATAAAAAGAGGGCTGAGGATATAGTTCAGTGGTAAAGCACAAACCTAGCATACACAAAGTGAGTTTTACCCTCACTACCACACACACACACACACACACACACACACACACACACATGCATGCACGCGCACACATGCACGTGCAAGCAAATATTAAAATATGAAAAGTTACTTAGCAGACTTGCTATTTTCACAGGTAGAAATTCAAAGGAAAAAATTTTGTGTCATTGCTAATGGCAGAATCAGCAGCATCTGGTTACCCTACCTAGTGCCACTGGTCAGGCAAACCCTGAAATAGCTGGGCCTGGTTTCCACACACACTGTCAGGGCACAGGCCCAGTTCTTGAGTAGGCAGGACCCTGTTTTGGATATTTACTCATACTGACCAAGTTTTAATTAGTTTAATCTACAACTTGGCTCTCATTCTTCTCTGGTAGACAGGAAAATACACTGAGCTGTGGATGTTTCTCGGTGATGTTTCCTAAGCGCCTCTTCCCTAAGCTTCCAGGATCCACACCCAAGATGAACGACCCTGTGGAATTTATACCAGCAGCTCTGACAGCTGTTTTCTATTTATTTCCACGGTTGGGCCATTTCAATTTGGGATTCTTATTCATCATATTAGCAAATATTTGTTAAAGGATCAGGCATGGGATGAGATCTGTTTGTCGGGATGGTAATTAAGGCAGTGTGTATACCAGGGTCAGAGGAAGACAAGGATGGACGGATGCTCAAGCTGCTGGGGCTGAGTTACTTTGGAAGATGCCTGGAGCTCTCTGAGCCACATCTGGCCCATGTGCACACATGTTATTCTTGATCCTGCTGCCCCAAGATGTAAATAAGAAGCAAGGGGTTTGGATAAAACATTTTAGCCGACGGGAGACCCTGTCCCAAAGAAAAAAAAAAACAAAAAACATTTTAAAGAACATATTAGCTTTTAGCAAATTCCTTTCCTGAAACATATCCTAATGCCTTTTAATTTTTCATACTGGCATTTTCAAAGTAAATTATAATTTTAGGAAATTTCCCAAAAAGCAAATTGCTTAAACCAAAACTGTGGCAAGGACTGGATTTGGCAAAGTGAATGCAACAAAACTCTCTCTTTTTCTTATCAGGTAACTGTGCAGAACTCTCTGTACCTTTATCCTTTTTGTATTTTCTATTTAATTTTGAGTCAATATACTGTAAATAAGCTGGATGCAATATAGATGATGTATTAAATTGTCCTGGCATGGAAGATATAGGAGAGCCAGGCATGGTGGTACCCAGCTGTCATCCCTGTACTTGAAATACTGCTGAGGCTGGAGGATTGGCAGCTTGAGGCCAGAATGGCCATCACATTCTATATTTTACATTCTAGGCCAGCATAGAATGCACAGTAAAATCTTGTCTCTAACATAAAAAGGAGTAAAGCAATTAAACATTAAAAAATGGTATAAGGTTTTAATTATTTCTAATACATTTAATAGCTCAGCTCTTATCCCTGAGGCTATCAATGGACTCTTTGCAGAAGACATAATTACTTCCCTGATGGGTTGAAGGATAGCCTATAAGGTGTGAATCCACAGTCTGAGTTCCCTTAGCCATCTGGGTCCCCTAGCACTAGCTTTGAACATTTCAAATATTCACAAAATAAGGGTGTCTAGTATATTCAAACATGCAGTAGAAGCCGGGTATGGTGGTGCATGCAGTTAATCCCAGCGCTTGAAAGGAAGAGGCAAGCTTATCTCTATGCGATTGAGGCCAGCCTGGTCTATATAGCATGTACCAGGTTAGCTGGGGCTACAGAAAGACCTTGTCTCATTTTTTTTTTTTTTTTTTAAAAAAAAAAAAAAAAAAAAAAAAAAAAAAAAAAAAATCCACAAAAAAACAAACTAAACCAAACAAAACCCCCATGCACTCCCTGTTTGCCAGCAGGCACTCTTATTTCATTTAACAACTTGCATCCTTCAGTCTGTACAAATTCATGAGTTCAGAGGCCTCTGGCCCTCAACAAAGCTGTGTCTTCTACTCTGCTAAATAGATAAACTGAGGCTGTGAAGTCCCAAGGCTCCCCAAGGAGTCAGCCTTCTTCCAGACTAGAGTTCATGGTGGCTGGCTCATAGCCAGGCTCCCACACTAATGACCCCCGAAGAGCCTTTGCTCTACCTACACCAAGCACATCTTTGTTTCTGCAATGTGACTTACCCCTGCTCTTTCTTCTCCTGCCTCTGACTGTGGTGTTCCCTAATCTTCTTCCTGTTTCTTTCTAAATTTATGTCTTCTGCACCTCATTTATTCTTGTGTTCTTAGCCTCACCCCTATCTAGAACTTGGGAACCTCCTTCCTAGGCCTGGCCACTCCCTGGTTCTGATTCTTAATTATGTGGAAAAACCTAGAAAAAAGCCCCATCACCTTGGATTTGACCTGTCCCCAAACAAACCCACTAATGCCCCCCCGACCCCCCAGGTACCCTCTCAGGAACATATTTCCTCTACCAAACAACAGCCCTTTACTTCCAGCAGTGGCTCCCTGCCACCTGACACTTCCCCTTTCTCTAATTGCTTACTTTGTGTGTCTGTTTTGCCTCCTGACTAGACCCAGCTATCTTTTGGGGCGGGGGGGGGGGCTGTTCCTTGGAGCAGGAGGCTCCTGCAGAGTCCCTAATAAGTGCCACATGCAAAAAGGTTGAAGTCACCAGTTGAGAAAATCCACCTAAAATACACCAGAGCTTTTGGCCTGTTAAAAACCAGTGGGCTATTTTCTCCTGGGAGAGGCTCACAGCATCTAATTTTTAGTTCCTATTCTCCCTGATGCTCAAGTTACTCCAGGAAGCAATCTGGGGTGAAAGAAAGGCACCCGCTCCACTGAGCCAGGGAAACAAAATACTAAAACCTCTTCTGTAAGAAAGCTTCGTTTTACCTTGACTCAGTATTCTGGTGACAGAGGAAACTTCCCACAACTCACAGGCAAGGAGAGTGTCACTTGCTAAGTGGGGTCTGACAGACTTGCTGAATAAGCCTTAGCTGCTTATTCTCTGTGTGTCCTTAAGTAGTCAGATAACTTCTCTGAGCCTTAATGTCCTTACTATAAAAAAGAAACTATTTCATAGTCTCTTTGCATGAAGGTTGTTGTTGATAGTACAGTGAAGTATCTAGCATTGGGCTTGGTGTGGAGCAGGACTCTACAGTGAAAGAGAAATGGGAGGAGGAGGAAGGGGAGAAAGAGGAGAAGGTGGAGAGGGAAGAGGAAGAGGAGGAGAAGAAGGAGGAGGAAGCCTAGCCAGAAGGGAGGAAGAGGGAAAGGATGAAGAAGAGCAGGAGGAGGAAGAGGAGGAAGAGGAGGAGGAGAAGGAGGGGGAAGAGGAGGAGGAGAAGGAGGAGGAGGAAGAGGAGGTGGAAGAGGAGGAAGAGGAAGAGGAGGAGGAGGAAGAGGAGGAGGAGGACTCTGGGAGCATGTTCAGTATAAACCTACCCATAGAAAAGTCCATGTACCTTCATGGCACACCATACGTGCTCAGATTGGCATGGTTAGAGACCTGAAGGTCATCATTATAATCAGTGGTTTGCATGCCCAATGCGGCACTGCCTCCCTCCCACCAACCACACACTCTGATTTAAAAGAGTTGTACAGAGATGTTCCCAAGGTCCTGTTATAAGTGAGAGGGGTGTGTATCTATTTTCTTTCTTTTCTTTCTCCCTCTGTCCTCCTTTCTCCCTCCTTCTCTTCCTTCCCACCTTCCTTCTTTTTTCCCTCCCTACTTTCTTGACAGAGTCGCATGATGTAGCACAGGATGGTCTTGAAGTCATAATTCTCCTGTCTCACACTCCCAAGCACTGAAATTGCCGCACACCTAGCAGCTGTGAGATTATTATTATTGTTATTGTTATATTTTTCTTCTCCAGACAGAAATGTTCACTAAGAGATGGAGTCCCTAAAGGGCCCAATGCTCATGGAGAAGGTAAGTCTCTGGATGGTCTATTGTTACACTTGGTCACCTCAAGAGTTCCTAAGCAAATTTTTCATTCACTTTATTTATTTTATTTTTTTTCCTTTTTGAGGCAGGGTCTCCCTGTAGCCCCAGCTGGCCTGGAACTCACTATGTAGACCAGGCTGGCTTCAAACTCACAAAGATCTGCCTGCCTCTGCCTCCCCAAGTGCTGGGATTAAAGGCGGGCACCACCATGCCAAGCTCATTCACTTTAATTTTTTAAAAGTAGATTCTGGAGGCTAGGGATTTAATTCTGTGATAAAGTGATTGCGTGGTGAGCCCAAGGTCCTGGGTTCCAGTCCCTAGCACTTAAAAAAAAAGATTTGAGTCTAACTGATTTTGCAAAATTAAACTATAGGGTCTGGGAGTGAAACTCAGGGGTGGAATTGTTTGGTTAGTATGAAGAGGACTCTGTATTCATTTCCCAGTAGTACACACACACACACACACACACACACACACACACACACACAAAACAAATCAATTAAGCTCCAAATAACAAAAAGACTTTTGTGTCTCCATAAATCTTTGTGCCACAGGCTTCTAGTAAGTGGTTTGGTATGAGAAGAAACTCAAATGGAAAAGGAAATCATAATCTAGTCAGTAAGTTTCTTTCCATACCCTCCTCCAATGTATAGGCAACTTTAGTAGTGCAGTGGACCTGGTCCCCCACAGAAGCACTCTGGAGTTAAGGAAAGACTAGAAGAGTTGATGAGCCACAGACAGGCCGTCATAGACACAGTGCACAATATGTGGTCCATGAAAACATGAATTTGGGATCCACTCATCTGGAAGGAAGAGGAAGTCTACCTATTTTTATCCGAACTTCTCCTGTCATCCAACAACAAAAGAATGAGCTTCAGTCATTGATTCTCAATGCTTGAAAGGTTTCCAATCTAACATACTAATCTAAAAGACTCTCCTGAAAAATACTTATCACAATATTGCCCCACTAAATGTTCTTTAAGACTAGACTCAGATGATTTCTTCAATCCTATATGGTGTCATGGGCTTCAATCTATAGTAATTGAAGTCATATCCTCTGAGATAAAGGACAAAACATCCCTGAGGTTTACCAGAGCATGACGTGACAACTCAAAGACAGCTGAGAGGTGTCTGATCTATTCACTGAGCTTTGTGGTTGAAGGGTAGTCTAAAATGGCTTGTGATGATTTTATCAGCCCGCTTTAGTTAGTGGTGAGTTTTCTATTTGCCAGGACCTGCCAATTTACCATCTGTTGGATGTAACAACATACCAAATGCCCAATGTGATTGTTAACCTTTGCTATCATTGCTTACTGTACGTTTTGTGCCCCTTGGTCCACATATGAGACACAGGGTGTTTGGGCTCCTTGGCCTCCTCACAGTCCTGCTGGCTGCCTGATGCTTTCCTTCCTGCTTTCGATCTGTTCTCACCTTTGCTGGGCTGGAGAACAAGTGGCTTGGTGGCATTTACTTCAGCCTGCAACATTTGTTAAACCTTCAGATTTCAACTGTCATTAGCTTTTGGCTCCTCTCTTGTGGACTGCTGTCTCAAGATGGAAAGCCTCTAACCTCACGCAGAAAATGTGAGAGAGCCCAATCCCAATAAAGATGGCTTCCCCAGTCATATCCCAGGGTCCAAGAAGAAGCACAGAGCAGATAAAGGACACTATGTATTTTCCTGGAGAAGTGCCAATCCTGAAATTCGCAGCAGCTGATGGGAGAAATGGGCTGCACTGCCTTTAAGCACCTGTGTTGACAGACAGGGGACATCTCCAAAGCAGTTTTCTGAGTCACACAGCATTGGTTTGTGATCCTCCAAGGCAATTCACAGACTTGGAAATAGAGCTTTTAACCATAAACCGATAGGGTAAACATCCTATAGGCAAAACTGAAACATACCTCAGATGGTGGGTTAGGACTGAGCGTACTTGTGAGCCTTGCTGAGAAGTATTTGTTCCCTGGCAGATGATGTCAGCAGCCGTGATTCATTTGAGACCTGAGCACAGAGGAAAGGGTGATTATACCACAGTCTGGATGATTATTTTTGAAAACACCAGAAATGGCTGGCCTGAGGCTACACAGCAAGACCCTGTCTCAAAAGCAAAACCCCAAAAGCAGGAAAGAGCAGCATAGTTAATGACCTTCTTATGATTGCTGTCCCTTGCACTCTGCACCAAGGAAAGCAGCATCCTGTAATCCACTGGCTCTGTGGAATGGGATGTACCACAAATTAACAGACTCAGGGCGCGGGGCACACAGCATTTTAACTGCTGTCGAATATTGTCAGCATCCAAACACCTATCTAGAAAGGGAAGTCACTACAAAGTGGAGCAGGCAGGAGAGAAGACAGCCCTAACCCTTAGTGTTCCCCTATCTGTTAGAGGCTTCATGATGCTCTTTTTGAATCATGGATCATGCCTTTTATTCTATAGTAAAAAGCCAACTTATATTAGTTAACGTAAGACATAACCTAGTTTCTTTCTTTCTTTTTGTTTTGTTTTGTTTTATTTTTGAGATAGGGTCTCTTTGTAGCTCCAGCTAGAACTTGCTATGTAGTTCAGACTGGCCTCCATCTCAGAGAGATATACCTGCCCCTCCATCCCAAGTGCTAGGATTAAAGGTATATACCATCACACTTTGCTAATGTTAATTTCTTGACAAATAAATGGCATATTTCTCTTCTCCAGGCATGTGTGAGGTCAGAGATAGCACTGTTGTATGTGGCTATCTAAGACCCTAGGTGGACAAATGTTCTGCCATCTTTAACCTGTGATACTCAAAGTCACCTTGGGTATTCTCCATCTCAATTATGCAGTGAGGAAAAAGACCACAGGGAAGCTTGAAGGTCACCCTGAGTCATCCCCACAGAGAGGCTTACTTATGAACCAAGTCCTTCATATGCAATCATCTAGCACTCAATCATGACTCCACAACAGGGTAACACATGACTGCAAGGAAGGCTGGGAAAAGTAGACTACCTGGGTACTCAGAAAGAAGAAGACGCTAATTATTTGTGAACAGTGGTGGGCTTTGTTCACATTTTCTGAGATCTGTTCTGGTTTGCTTCTCTATTGATGTGATAAAACACTGACCAAAACCAATTTGGGGAGAAAAGGTCTTAGTTTATCTTACTCTTCCAAGACACAGTCTATCTTTGAGGGAAATCAGGGAAGGAACTTAAGGCAGGAACCTGGAGGCAGAGCTGAAGCAGAAACCATGGAGGAATGTTGCTTACTGGCTTATTCCTCTGGCCTGTACTCAGCCTATTTTGTTATACAACTCAGAACCATCCGCCCAGGGGTGGCACTACCCATAATGATGGGCTGGGCCCCTCCCACATCGATTAGCAATTTTTAAAGTACCTCACAGATATGACCATAGGCCAACCCGATGGAGGAAATGTCTCCATTGAAGTTTCCTCTTTCCAGGCATGTCAAGTTGACAAATGAAGCTATCCAACAGAGACCCTGAGACAAGAAAAATCTTAGCTGTTAATGTTAGCATGAAGTACAGGGATTGTCAGGAAGGAAGGAACAAGGGTACCAGAAGTATGAGTGGGGAGGTAGTATGCTACAGTCCATTGCCCTTCACATTCCTTAAGATGACTTCCCAGTTGGATGATACCACCTGAGTCACTCACACAGTCTGACCAAGTCTCTCTTGTGGCCAATAGTATGAAAGCAAGCATAGAAAGGGAACAGGTCTGAATGACCACACAGGAATGGAAACTGAGCTCAACCACACACATATATGGCAGAGATCACGGAACTGACTTCTTTGCAGAGTTAACTGAAAGAAAGGATGTACACAGTCAATTTCAGTTCACGGGGACTTGAAATCACACTCATATAGAAAAACCCAGCAGTATTTATTCATTCACGCCGCCCCCCACCACAAGCTGAAAGAGCTGTTGTCAGTCATAACCAATGGCATCAGAAGGCTCTAAGTACAGTCAATCTCTTGTTTACTTTATGTGAAACAGACAATTACAGACTGATTTAAAGTTGGACCTCAAATACAATATAACTTTGGACCCACAAAGCCAGTATGCAAGACCTTCCTGATGGCCTTATGGCCCATTTTCCTCCTCTTGACAGGATCAGAGAGAGCCACTAAGCAGTATTCCATCACTGGTATTGATGACAGAGTTGGAGATTCATTATTGCCATGCAGAGTGCTAGGCTTTAAAGTTTGGTGTGGCTTATGACCTGCCCAGTGTATTTTAGGGGCTGGTTAAGGACTGCAGAGTCAGTGTCAGCATGCCACAGCTATTCCAGTAACATGTCTTCTGCACAGTCTGACACAATTAAAAAGCTTTCAATCTGGACTCAGGCTGCTTGGCTTGCTACTTGCCAGTTCTGTGAACTCAGGCAAGTTATTTAACACCTCTGGACCTTAAATATCCTTCCTGTAAAACATCAAATAGAAAAAGCTTTATAGCTTTACATATGTTTTAAAAAATATTTTTTTGTTGTTTGGTTTGGTTTTTATTGTGGTTTATTTTTTGTTTGTTTTTGAGATAGGGTCTCCCTGCATCCCCAGTTGCTCTGGAACTTACTATGTGTATACCAATCATACATACTAAGTGTATACCATCATGCCTAGCTTATTTTATTTTAATTTTTTAATTTTATGTGTTTGAGTGCTTTGTCTGCATGTAAGTGCACCGTTTTCATGTGATGCCCAAAGAGGCCAGAAGAGGACATTGGATCCCCTGACACTGGAGTTACAGACAGTTACTAGCTGCCACATAGGTCCAGGGAACTGAAGCCATAGTCTTGCCCATGCTAAGCAACCAACTGATTGCCATGCTGAACCAACTTTCATGCTTTATCTAATGCTATTTTATGTCCTACTATAAATGAAAAAATAGTGAATGGTTTATTGACTATCATGTGCTTGACATGGTACATAGCCTACATTTCCCTGTTTAAATTATTCCTTAGGCTAAGCATCTTTTCCATGTGCTCCATAGAAAAGAAAACTGAAGCTTTTAAGAGTTAGATGCCTTGGTCATGGACAGAGAGCTAATATAAGAAGAATAGTAAGGCAGGAAAATCACAAATTTAAGTTCAGCCTAGGCTACTTATGAAGTCCTGTTTCAAAAAAAAAAACAAACACTGGTGTGGTAGCACACACTTGTAATCCCAGCATTGGGAAGGTAGAGGCAGGAGGACCAGGAATTCAAGGCCAACTTCAGTTACATAGGGCGTGTGCAGCTAGCTTGGGCCGTATGAGACCCTATCTAAAAACAAACAAAAAAGTAATAAATAAAAAAGTAATAAAGTTGAATTGTGAATTCCAAGTCCATAGTCTTTTTAAAAAATATCTTATTATTTTTTATTTTATGTGTATGAGTGTATTGCCTGTGTGTGCACGTAAGTGCATCTGTGTCACGGAATGCCCAAAGAGGTCAGAAGAGGGTGTCAGATCCCCTGAAACTGGAATTACAGATGGTTGTTAGCCACCATGTGGGTGCTAGAAATTGAACCTGGGTCCTCTGCAAGAGCAGTCAGCACTCTTAACCACTGAACCATCTCTCCAGTCCCCCAAGTCCATAGTCTTAACTGCTAGATTATCCTTCTAAGAAGATAAAATAATTTAGGTGAATTTATAGTACTTAGCCCTCAGAAGGTATCTGGGAAATGTTAGTTACCCCCGCCCTCCAACCCACTGTTACTTTTGACTTCCTAAGTTATAGTATTCCTGTGCTCAGTTTATACTGTTCTTATATTTGGCTTGTTTTTCATTCATATTAGCTTAGCCACTAAATATTTACTAAGTATCCACTATGCATTCTGCCCTATGCCAGATGCTGGTGTTGTCATGAATATAAAAGACAGAAAATCCCCACCCTCAATACATTTGTAGCAATGCCAACAGCACCCTCCAGGAATCTGAACATGGAGGCTGAGCCACATTGCACTTCTTGAAGATGGATTATATTATAGCATTTGCAACTATAATATTATGTTACCTTGGACACCAAGCAATTAGCAAGTAATTAAATCTCCCCTGGTCTGAATACACCTGCAACCAAAAACTATCTGCTAAAGTTCTGTTATACTCACTAATTAGCATGAGTTGAATGACAGGATAATCAGAAAGAAAATACCTCCTCTTGGAGACCGAGAGTAAATGATGGGAAAAGTGGAATGTGCTTTTTGACAGTTTTTGCTTGGGTGTTTATCAATAAAGAGTGGATGAGTCCATTGTTTATCACTATTAAATGTCTCCAACAGTGAACATGCATAGGAAGAATCACCATATGCCGAGATTTATATTCAGCCTTTCAACACACAAAAACGTTGAAAATAGCTATTGCCTAGTCACTATCTGAATACTCCCAACAGTAACAAATCATCACCACTCAGAGCTAATAGTGAATGCACTAACACTTGATTTAAAAAAGGGGTGCTCATTCCTCGTCAAGAAACCACAGTCTTTAAGCTAGACATAGTTACACATTCCTGGAATCTCAGCCCCCAGGAAACTGAAGTAGGCAGATCAGAAGTGCAAGGCCAGCCTGGGCTATACATCAAGACCTTGTCTGAGAGCAGGGATGTGGGGGTGGATTACAAATCTTATTTTTGTTTTTGTTTTTGAGACAGGGCCTCACTAAGTAGCCCTGGCTGACCTGAAACTTACTATGAAGACCAGGCTGGCCTCAAACTTATAGAGAACCAACTGCCTCTGCCTCTGGAGTGCTAGGACTGAAGGCTGGGGGCACCATGCCAGGTATATAATCTTATGTTTATGACTACTTAACTACTAAAATCCTTAGAAAACAGAAGACTCTCAACCACTTCCCTTCCAATATATTTCAGTATCTATCTCAAGAGAGAGAGAGAGTATGATATCAACATAGGCCTACCAATATACCCAGATAAATTAGGGTTTTGACTAGAGAACACTATTCTTTTTTTAAAATTTTTATTTTTTTTTTAATTTTATTTTAATGTGTATGATTGTATTGCCTGCATGTAGGTAAGTAAGCGCACCCATATCATGCAATGTCCTCGGTGGTCAGAAGAGGCTGTCAGATTCCTTGGGACTGGAGTTAGGGACAGTTGTTAGCTGCCATGTGGGTGCTGGGATTCGAACCCAGGTCTTCTGCAAGAACAACCAGTGTTCTTAACTGCTGAGCCATCTCTCCAGCCTGAGAGCACTATTCTTAATAAATGGAGACAAGCCAGGTGTGGTAGCACACGCCTTTAATCCCAGCATTTTGGAGGCAGAGGCAGGCAGATCTCTGTAAATTCAAGGTCAGTCTGATCTACATTGAATTCCAAGTGTCAGTAAGATTCTGTCTGGAAAAAAAAAGTTGAATTGACTGCTGAGGTTGATCTCTGGCCTGCCTTCACACAGTGTGCCCCCCCCACCCCACATGAACATGCACAGACACACACACATACACACTCATAAGTACAGACAGACAACATTCCATAATAGCCTTAAATAAATAAATAAATAAATAAATAAATAAATAAATAAATAAATAGAGACAAGTATCCAAGAGATCTTTAAAAACTTTTTTGCACCAAGCATGGTCCCAGCTCTTGAGAGA
>NW_008343385.1:4969236-5000998 GCF_000622305.1 Nannospalax galili | reverse complement strand
GCTGGAGAGATGGCTCAGTGGTTAAGAGTACTGACTGCTCTTGCAGAGGACCTAGATTCAGTTCCCAGTACCTACACGGTGGCTAACAACCATCTGTAACTCCAGTTCTGGGGGAATCCAATGCCTTCTGACTTCTGCAGGTATTGTATGACACAGATACACTTACACACATGTAGGCAATACACTCAAACACATAAAATAAAATAAAATAAATAATAATAGAAAAAAATTTGGTGAGAAATATTTTATTAACCTCCTTTGTTGGTACAAGTCTGTAATTCTAGCACATGGGAGACTGAGGTAGGAGAATCTTGAGTTTGAGGCCAGGCTAGGCTATATAGAGAGACTCTGTTTCCAAAAATTGGGGGTAGACTCTCTCTGGGGGACAAAGTCATGAGGACTGATCGCTGAGTGCACCCTTAGATGGACCTGCCACTATGGAGTCATGGTCTCATCCCTTCGCCAGGAGACCAGCCAGGCTCCAACCTTCCAGGCAAGCGACAGTCACCAGTCCAGTCACAGTAAGTTAGAACAGACTTAGATAAAGCATGACAGCCTGAGAGCCTACTCTGAGTTTGTAAATGTCTATTATTCAAGATATTTGCCAGCCCTTAAACAAAAGCTCAATGGACAAACTTCAGTGTTCCAAGTTCTAAAGGAATTTAGCTTAATGTTAACACAGAATTCCCCAGCTACTCGTAACTTTCTTAGACAAAGTGGAGCATGCCTGCACTTACAGAAGAAAAAGGACATTATTTTCTGTTTCGGAGATTGTGCTCCCCTAGAAAGGGAGTGCATTTGAAGTGGCAAACGTAGACATTTCAGCAAATGTGTACTTTGTCTTCAAATGAACAGCTTTCAAAATGATCTTAGTTAAGCTGCCTTTTATTTTTATCTTTTATTCCCCTACAATGCCAGCTGAGGTTACCCATCTCCCAACAGCTACCAAATGGACCAGTAATTGTAAGGCTCGGTGATTTAATTAGACTCATTCTAAACACGGACATTTTTATCAATTAGTTAATGGGCTAAAGAGAGTCCCTTTGTTGGAGCCAGGTCATTTGGAAGCTAGAGGCTTCTTGAGGGCAAGAAGCTGAAGAACAGCGGCGTTAATATCTGTGATTAACCTCCGGAGTCCCAGGTTGTTCAATTAGGAATGGCCTCGGTTTCCTCCCACATGCCTTCCGATGATGGAGTTTTAATGGGAAAATAGTCACTGAAGAAAAATGAAATGAAAAGAAGACTTGCCAAAAACCAGACCCGGATGAAAACAACAAAACAAGACAAAACAACGCCCTCTTCATCCCGCTCTTCATTCTGCTGGGGTTGTTCACTGGTCTTCTTAAAAATAGTGTTTCGGGGTTTTTCAGATGGGTAATAATGTTGGCAACAGACACCAGGAAGTCTTTTAAAGTAGGGTTTTGGCTTGTTGCACAGGGCAATTCGAAGTCAGGGATGATTGGGTGTGCATCTAAAAAAATGTTATCTTTTGATTACTTTTCATGACCATTGGAGAATTCCATTCACTAGTTCTGCTAACAAGCTGGTTGACGTCTAGTCTTGTAAGAAATCCAGGGGTAAGTCAGAAGTTGTATACGGATTCCCATTGGGTAATGACTGATCAGATGTGAAGCAGCCTCACACATAAAGAATAGTATCAACAAAAGAAAAACATACCAATCTGTGAGGAAAGGATAAAACAACTTACAATTAAATATACAAAGACCCCAATGATCACAGAAAACAAAGCCACTAAATCTAAATCTCTATTGTTCAACATCATCAATGTTTTGAATTTAGAGGAAAAAGATACATTTACTTTGAAGCCCAACACATCAAACTAGTAGCAGTTACAAAGATAATGTCTTTGTTTCCTGCCTGGTTAGAAAGTATTCACAAATGAAAAAAGAAAGGACTGAATTGTTTTTAAAAATATACAGAACAGGGGAAAATGACACTCGTTTTAAGGATTTTAACAAGAAAAAATGCAGGCTATCATTCGAGAAAAAAAATCTAATTCTTTCATGCATTCTTCTCAAACTTCGTGTCCTGTCCAGTGCCCCTTCACCCAATTAAAGACCAAAGCAGCTGGTAAAAATGGCAACCCTCACTCTTACTGTAATTGTGTGCATGTATCCACGGTTCTGACCAGTAGCAGTTTACGTTTATTGTTATGGTCAACAATTACATTGTGCGTGCTCAGCAAACACGATGCTCACCGAGCTTCATAAATGTGCCCTTTGTTTCCTTCATCATTAGGCAGACATTCGTTCTGTACGATGTCCAACTTGCAGACAGGTGGAATAAGGAGGTGGCATCTGTCTAAATATTGAATGCCACGCTTCCCCCATCTGCTGTAATAACAGCGCTGGGTCTCCTTGGCTCCAGTTATCCTTTCCTGCATACAACCAGTCAGCCATATGCCCTGTATACCACACGTGCCACCAGAGCCATAGGGCCTATTTGACAGCCTCTGAGTTAGTAGCCAAACAAGTGGGAAAAAGAGAAGAGGTGGAGGTTAAGGTCAGGCAAGTGCAAGCATCAGCAGGTGACGGTCAGCACAGCCACCGAGAGGGCTCAGAAAGCCAATAGAATAGGCCCTCAGAAGTCAACGGCCAACACAGAGTACACTGCCAATCACATTTTACAGGGCATACCTTCCAAGCTAGGCAAATAAGATTTAGAGCACATGGCAGTGCATCGTTTATAATCCTGTCTTAGCCCAGCATGGCTTAGTGATAGTTCAGTGACAGATGACGAGCACATGACAGCTGCAGGATCTTATACAAACGCATACAGCAAAATTAAAATTAAATTAGTGACACACGTGTACACATTTTTGTGCAACAGTTACACAATCTGTTTGAGACCCCTCCCAGACTCTGTTGATAGGTCCTCAGTGCAGAGTCCCTCTAAAGCACGTTCAAAAGGCACCTGGGAATCAGTCCGAGCTAGGAAGAACCCTTGCCTCAGGCAAATGAGGAATTCAAAAGGATTTTAAGACAAAAGCACTCAGGTTTCTAACCATAAAAATAGCCAGGTTTAATGTGTTTTCAGTTGGCCTAATTAAAACTGGCTGAGAGTCTGCGAATCTGAAGGAGGAGAAAGGTCAACAAGGAAATAAATGTATTGGAGCTACATAAAATCATTTACTGACTTGCTCCTTCAGTCTATAATCTTATGATTTTTATTATTGGTATGTTTTATAGAAACATTAATATCCTCACTTGAGTGCTCTAATTTTAGTTAATGTCACTATTTTAAATGTCCGCTACAAATTATGAATATTCTTTCATTCATCTGCAGATTTGTTTGGAGTAATTTCTTACAGTAGAGGATTTCCAAATAAGTTTCTCTATGAAACCTTACAGAAGTCTTATGTTTTTCATCGATTTCAATTCCATTTTCCTACTTGTTTCCTTTTCCTTTGACCCACTTCAAAAGGAAGGATCTGTGGTGATTACGCTTCGTGTTTGCCTTTTCACAGGTTAATAAAAATCCACAGGACTGGCAAACAAAAAATGTTAGATAAAAAAGGAGACGGGGCTGGGGTGGTGGCACATGCCTTTCATCTCAGCACTTGGGAGGCAGAGGCAGGCAGATCTCTGTGAGATTGAGGCCAGCCTGGTTTTCATAGAGAGTTCCAGGCTAGCTGGGCTACAGGGAGACCCTGTCTCAAAGAGGAGGGAGGGAGGGAGGGAGGGAGGGAGGAAGGAAGGAAGGAAGGAAGGAAGGAAGGAAGGAAGGAAGGAAGGAAGGAAGGTAAATAAACAGAAAGGGGAAAAAGGGTAGCTGGAGAGATGGCTCAGGGTGTGAGAGTGATTGCTGTTTTTGCAGAAGACCTGAGTTCAGTTCCTTAGAGCCCATATTGTGCAGCTCACAACTACTTGGAACTCCAGCTCCAGGGGATCCAAACCCTCTTCTGGCTTCCATAGGTACTCAAATGCACATGCATACACACATGCACACACACACACATACACACACACACACACACACACACACTAGTTTTGTTTCTTGACTCACTTGTCACAGTCTATAAAATATTTTATTTGTGCCTCGTAAAATTCAAACAAGCGTTCTAATTCTGCAATTCTAAGTGTTTATTAGTCTCTATATAATTACTCTAACTGGAGATGTTGCTCAGTGGAACAGCACTTGCCTAGCAATTTACAGAACTGACTCTCTCTCTCTCTCTCTCTCTCTCTCTCTATATATATATATATACATATGTGTCTACATATAACATATATACATATATAATTACTTTATCAGTCAATTTTATTCTTAAAATTGGTATTACATTTATTTATGTATGATATGTGTATGTACACTCACATCTGCGTGCATTCACATGCTATGGTACACATGTGGAGGTCAGAGGACAACTTGTGGAAGTCAGTTCTCTCCTTCCACATGTGACTGAATTCAAACCCTAGGGCTTGGCAGCAAGCTTCTTACCTGCTGAGTCATTTTACCTGGACAATTTATACTTTAATATGTATGATAACTCAGTTTTTTTAAGTGAAGGAAATTTTTTTCAAAGACGATTTAGATTTATTAGAGTCCTGTATCAAAACACTTCTCTATAAGTGACTCTTGTTGATCTTCAAGCACCTCTTTGAACATTATGACTGACTAATGTAACAAAGCACCAAAGAGATTGACTATTTGACCACAGTCATGGACATAATGAATGAATAAATAAATAAATAAATAAATAAATAAATAAATAAATAATCATCTATGGAGTTAAGTTCCAAGCAAAGGACTTCCTTTGCACTTTAAGCTTTTATTATAGAATTGAAACTTCCTAAGTTTAAATTCTTGTCCTTGCTTTCGGTTCTGTTCCTGTTTCATTTTCACTATGCTTGTGGCTGCTGGGGATCAAACCCAGACCTCTGCACATGCTGGGCAAGTGCTGTACCAGTGAACTAGGCATAAAGTTCCACTCCTTTGTTTTAAATCCCTTCTGTCTCCCAAACTACTATACATGAAGGAAACCTCAGAATCACAGGTCCTTAAGGTGAGTACATTGACTTCCAAGTTATGCTGAGGCCACCTCAAATATCTTGAAAGAGTGATATTTTTATTATAATGAAATCTTCTCTAGTAGTTATTATGGAGCTTGGATATGGGATTTATTGGAGAATTAAAATTTTTCATGAGGTAAGTGATAAGATCACCTCACTTTCTAATAAAAAAAGTCATTTAACATTGCCTCTTTGATTTCAATATGATATATGGTCAAGTTCTCCCAAATATGTACACAAAGTATTACCTGCCTCAATTAAAGAAATTTCTTGCAGTTAGTCTTTAAAAAGAAAAAAATGGGAAGGGGAAGACTTTCATAAGCAACTACTTGTAATTACTGTAGCCAAGTTTCTACTGAATCTCAGGTCTTTGTATCAATGCCAGGAGGGTGCTAAGCAAGTTTTAATATTGGCCCAGTTTGTTGCATGGTGTAGTACAGACAAAGTATAGAAAACAGTAATCCTGCAGCACCACTATACATTGAACATAAGGCAGCAGAGGTCCTTCTACGATGGAGAGTGAGAAGCCGATGACAATTTCAAATTGTATCATCAAGATATGTCTTGTGTATTTAGACAACAAGCTGAAGATCTGTCTTTCTAGGGCCTGTTACTCAATTTAGATTCCTAGCTCCTTAGACTCACATGTGGTCTGTGTATCTCTGCACACGAAAACCATAAAGACTGTCATCTTACTCTGCACCAGGGTTGGAGATTTTCACACAGCCAGCAATGAGGATGGACACACAGGAAACACACTTTTCCTCAAAAGTTGGAGAAAGTGGAAAATATACGCTGACAGTAGCTGATATGCTTCTCCAGTTGGAAAAGTGCACATCTGGGCTGGAGATGTGGCTCAGTGGCTAAGAGCACTCAGTGCTCTTGAAGAGAATCTGAGTTTGGTTCCTAGCATCTACATCAGATGGCTTATAAATACCTGTAACTCCAGCTCAAGGGGATCCAATGCTTTCTTCTGACCTCCAAAAGCACCTGCATTTTTGTGCCTCTACCCACACAAAGACACACACACACACATAATTTTGATTAATGTTTTGTGTGTATGAGTCTATGTTGTGCAGTGCCCTCAGAGGACAGAAGAACTGGAGTTAAGGACAATTATTAGCTGCCATGTGGGTACTGTGATTCAAATCCAGGTCCTCTGCAAGAGCAGCCATTGCTCTTTACTGCTGAGCCATCTCTACAGCCCAAATACATGTAATTTTAAAAATAAAGTGTACGTATACTTTGTTTTTGAGACGGGGTCTCCCTGTAGTCCCAGCTGGCCTGGAATTCACTGTGTAGATCAGGCTGGCCTCAGTCTCACAGAAATCTGCCTGCCTCTGCCTCTCAAGTGCTGGGATTAAAGGAGTGCACCACCACACCCAGCCCACATGTACATTTTTGATAGGACTCATAGGAGAGCATCCAAGTATCAAGAGTAGTTATTCAATGGATTAAAAGTCAGAGTTGGACAGGCTACTGATACTATTCTTGGTTGTCCATCATAACTAGGCAATAAGCCCCTGTTGCTGAAAACATCACACGTTTTGGCTGTAAAACATAGAGAAATCCAGCTGGAACTGACTGGGAGACTTCTTCCCTGCTAGCTGGTTTTCGTAGTACCAGAAGATGCTATGTAGCATGCTGGGGGAGAAAAGACATCAATGGTCACACCTAGCACTGGCCCTGCATGCTACAATGTTGACTTGCCAGACAAGATATGCTCACTAATGCAATAGCAGCAGGACTTTGTTAGGGGGATAACCAACCACTTTCTGATTGGATTTAAGGCCTTGCTGCCCTGGAGGGAATTCATGCCTGGTACTGTAAACCCGGTCAAAAGCCCACCGGCTCAGGAGGTGACAGACCCTAAGAGGGAACTTACTATTGTTGTTTTTCTAAATGGCCATGCTGTCAAACTGCCTTCTAAGTATTTATATTTATGCTCACAGTTAGCGCTGCTCTCAGTCTGGGTCAAAGAAGTTTCTTTTTGCAGTGGGCATCAGTTAATACAGAGAAGTCAAAGTAGTAAGAATAAGTAAGTGATTGTGAATGCTCAGTCCTAAATGGGACATCTATATCAACATCTCATTCCAAGGCTCAGGGAACATTACAGAAGAAAAGATAGAAAGAATGTAAGAACTGGAGGACGTGGAAGAGTGCTGTGAAACAGTATGTTCTGAATATGACACAACCCTTGCACTCATGAACTTGCAGCAACTGTGGTTACCTGCACAAGACCTGCATGAGACCAGGCCAGTCAAAATTCCATCATGGACGTGGGAGGGGCTCATGAGGCCCCACCTCTAGCTGAGGAGCTATTGGTAGTTGATGGCTGCTGGGGGAGGGAGAGTCAGTTTCTTTGGGGGTGTGGCCACTAATAGGTTGCCCATGCCCCACACTCATGCACATACAGGCAGCACTAACTGGACTCAGTGACTTATAAGAAGAGAAAGAAGACATGAAGTTGACAGAGGGATATGCTGGAAGAGCATCGAGGGAGAATTGGAGGGGGACAATGGGCGTGTGGGTGTGGGTGTGTGTGAATAGGATCAAGATACATTGTATGCATGTATGAAATTCTCAAAAAGGAATAAATAAAAAATGTTAAATAACATCAGAGTTGGGGCTGGAGAGATGGTTCAGCAGTTAAGAACACTGGTTGTTCTTGCAGAAGACCCAGGTTCGAATCCCAGCACCCACATGGCAGCTAACAACCGTCCGTAACGTCAGTCCAGGGGGAACCAACAGCCTCGTCTGACCTCTTCAGGTATTTCGTGACACGGGTGCACTTACCTACGTGCAGGCAATACACATATACACATAAAATTAAAAAATAAATAAAATAAAATTTAAAAACATCAGACTTGGGGCTAGAGAAATGGCTCAGCGGTTAAGAGCACTGACTGCTCTTGCAGAGGACCCGGGTTCAATTCCCAGCACCCACATGGTGGCTGCGAACTGTCCTTAACCCCAGTTCTAGGGGAATCCGAAGCCCTCTTCTGACCTCTGTGGCATTGTATGACATGGGTACACTCAATTACATGCAAGCAATACACTCACACACATAAAATAAAAATAATAAATATTAAAATTAAAAAAAATCAGACATGGAATTACAGTTCCTACCTAAAATACCAAATAGATCTGAAACATAGATCTTAGGTTAGTAATTGGGTTTATTAATTATTTGTCATTTATGAGACTAATAGGAATAAGGGTTTCCTTTGGAGGGGACTCTATTCAAGTTCCTGTGCAGCCCACTCATTAGGAAGAAGCCTCAGATCTTTATTTAAGTGGGAAACAGTGAGAGGGGAAGACAGGGTTGAGCATGATCTGTCTATGCTACTAAGCAAGCTTGTTGAAGAAACACGTGCTCATAGATTAACACAGATCTCAGACTATCAGAGAGGTTTCTTTGTGCAGTGGGTGGTAGTTAACACAGAAACTCACAACTGAATAAGTATCTGGGGAGTGCTCAGTCACCAATGGGACATTTGTATCGCACACCTGTGCACTTGATTCAGAGAACATTGTATAAGAGGGAACAGAAAGATTGTAAGAGCCAGAAGTCAAGGAGAACTGGAGCAAAATGGTCTCTTCTGAACATGACAGGACAACTGTGCTCATGAACTCACAGTGGCTGAGGCTGCCAGAGGAAGATCTGCACAAGATCAAGCCAGTCAGCATTCTACCATGGAGAGGGGAGCGCTCATGAACCCTCACCCCTAACTGAGGAAGGGTGGAGAGATGGGGGTGGATCTGGGAGGAGTTAGGAGGCCTGGGGGAGTGAGTATGAGTAAAATACATTATGCTCTATGCATGGTTACCATTCTCAAAGAATTGATAAAAAATATTATATTAAAAAAAGAAGTACATTATAAGCTCAGAGAGTAAAGGCACTTGCTGTCAAGTCTGATGATCTGAGTTGGATCCTAAGATCTCACATAATAAAAAGAAAACCAACCTCCACAAGTTGTCCTCTGATCTTTACATATGCACCAGGGCACACTCACACCCATACAGACACAAAACGACTAAGACCTACATAAAGGATAAATGAATAAATAAGATTTTTTTAAACTTACGTTATTATTATTATTAGTTGTTATTATTTCCAGGCTCAGTTCTTCGTAAGAAATAAAAGACATGTTTTCAGGAACCAGGTCTGAAATGATGGAAATCCTTAGAGCTCACCCTTTTATGACTGCTGCCGTTCCTCTCGATTACTTAGCACTTACATGCACTTTATTTTTTCCAAGTGCTTTACAATCCTTAATTACTTAATCTTGAAATATATTTAGAAAGGCACTTGAATTTATTTGGCGCCGCTATTCAGAACCGATTTTGCCCCATTTTCAGCCCCCACTTGTGGCAGTACAGTATCTTCCTGCTGGGAATGGAGGTGTGGGAAGGGGAGGCTGAGAGAAAGGTGCTCCTGAAACAGAACAGAATGGGAGGAAGGAGGGGCGAAAGCAGCCTGGGCTGAAATAACAATAATCAGCCGTGACTTACGCTCTTCTACAGCATTCTTCGCCAATCCAGCATCTTTCAATATTTGAAATAATCAGTAATTTATAAAATGCAATAAATATAGATTAGGCATACCATGGACACAGCAGATTTTTTTTCCAACTGAATTATGCTGCTTGTCATGCAAATCGGTCGTCCTGAACCAACAAAAGACAAAGGCATGTTGCAATGTAGTAATGGAAATTTCTGGAGGCCAGCTCTTAAGATACAGAGTCCTTAAAGATGAAGGAGGAGAAAAAGCAAAAGAAAACAGAGAACAATATCATCATTCTACCAGCAGTTAACTCGAGTCTACTTATGCATGATCAAAGACTGCAAATATAGTTTAAGCAGCATGGAATAATGGCTGGGTTTACAATATGAAATGATTTTTTAAAAGCAAAACCGACAACAATCCTGGTGCCGCTATGTTTGGAGACTAAAGACTAATTTTGTGATGCACAGCCAAGCTTAGGGAGTGGTAGGGAAATTAGGGTTAAAAGGCTGACCTCCCTCCCGTGTTCCCTTTGAAGATTTCTATATTCTAGGGGAGAGGGTAATGAAAATATTTTACCTCCCCTATTGCAAGTAGGTCAGTGGGCCAAAACACAAAGCTGTTCATACCACCACTGCACACCAATGCATTCGCAAGGCCCACTGAAGGAAAGGCCAGGTGCAAGGCAGGGAACCGACGTCCTTCAGAGCAGGCCCTCCTCCAGCTCTGGCATTTTGACAAGGGACTGAGAGACTAAAGCAAGTTTTCTTTCCTTTAAGCTCTCAGACCTGAGGAAGAGCCTGGCAAACAACAGATCAGCAGAAGCCACCGCACCCCCAGCACGGAGACATGAACGGGCAGAGATGAAAACCAGAGGGAAAGAAAGCCGTAACTGGGCCCTTCCATCTGTTTGACTGCTTTGTTGCTGTTTTTCTATTTTTATTTCTGACACTGAGGCAAAGAGTAATAGAGCACTTAAAAACCAGGACTGAGGTGTAGCTCAGTGAGTGAGTACTTGTCTAACATGCTCAAGACCCTGGATTTGATCCCCAGCGTTGCCAAAGAGAGGAGGAGGAAAAATAAGGAAGAAAGAAAACTTAGAAACCAGACACTTAATAAAATGGCTCTAAACATGACAGCATTTATGAAAAAGATTAATTACTAGGAGTAAAGAGGCCTGATGCCAGGAATTTATAGGATTGATACAAATACGATGCCCTGCTGGGCTGCTAGGCCCATAAAATGCAACCCTAATCTTCAGGCCTATTATTGTTTTTGCAGAAACAACATGCATCAGTCATGACAACAAAAGGGTATATAATAGAGTTTCAGTAGGGGAAAAAATTCACCACAGCCTTGGAAAATAAACACGCCAGGGAATCTGTTTGTGAACACCTAACCCAGCCTTCCCTTAAAGCACCAGTGTTCAGAGTAAGGATACCATCATGGTGCCCACCCCAGAGGGCTGGGGAAGGAGAGGCCCAGTCAATAAGAACCCCAGCCACTGACCACACAGCCTGGAGTTCCTGCTGACAGGGGGCAGTTTGTCCTTTATTTGGGAAGTAAGCCAGCCACTTTCTTAAATGGTATTCCCCGAAAACACACAGGAAGATTTTTGCCTACATTCCAACTTGAGGTCCTTGTAGAGACTTTTTAAGTACCCTTCCCCCTTGGGACTCTCCAAAGCCCCATCTCTGATAATCGATGTGTCTGACATTCAAAAACACTTCGTGAAAGATTAGTCATGGCAGGCACAAGAAAAGCAGCTCAACTCCGCAACTGGATTATGCAAACCAATCAGGCTGGTGTCTGCCTTTTTTTCTTCTTTTTGGTCTTTTTGAGACAGGGTCTCCTTTATACACACCACCTTGATAGCAGAAAAGATAACTTTCATAGCCACTAATGTGAGAGGCACATTACATTATATTCACAACTAAACTTACATACATTTTCTAGGACCAAGCTGATGGAAGAATGGTATATCACCTGTGTTTGTGTGTCCCTAATGTTTTTGAAATGTCTGAAAGTCGGATATGTAAAGAAACTCTACCCCAAGAACAACCCATGTTTACATATGAATTATCCTGACATTCTACATGATTTAAAGCATTTGTTTATAACATATGGTGTCTGCCTCACATGCTAACAGTGACTTTTTAATTTGAAGTCAGCCACAATCAGTGGTCCTAAATCCTCACTGTCTCTGGGATTAATTATAGGCACTAGACAGCAATAGCAATCCTCTCTTGATAAGCTTCATAGAGTTGGCAAGAGGAGAAAATAGGCCTCTCAAGGTTAGAGAGTAACCAGAGCTGACATATACAGGCCTTTTATGACACCCCTTTGAAATTAGACTATCCATGACAAAGCTGTTCCCATCTTTAGCGTCTCTTCTACAAGGTGCTGGGGTCCTAAGGCTACTTGCTTACTCTTCTTTACAGGAGGTTTCTCTTTTTCCCCATCAGTAAAATATTTTAAAGAGCCAAACAGCTCTGCCTCTGCAGTGACTCAGCAATTGTTAAACCAACAAATAAAGAAATGACAAGAGCAAAGGCCCAACTTCAGAATAACGAATCAGGCAGTAGCTTGTGTTCTACCAGTTGATGGGTTCACAGCTTCACACACTAGAGCCTAAAATGCCAGGCATGGTGGCACACACCTTTAATCCTAGCACTCAGGAGTCGGAGATCAGCCAACCTTTGTGAGATTAAGGCCAGCCTGGTCTATGTAGTGAGTTCCCGGCCAGCTGAGACTACAGGGAGACAGACCCTTTCTTAATAAAAAACAACTTAATAAACTTACTAGAGCCCGTGGGAACTCTGTGTGTCCAGGACACGCTGCCACATCATGAATCAAGAGAGTCAAAGGCTGCCTGCGGAGGTGCATACCTGTAAGCCGAACACTCGAAAGGCAATGTTGCTGTAAGTTCTGAGGCAAGCCTGGCTTATACAACAAGACTGTCTCATAAAACAAAAAGAGAGGAGGTAGTCCAGTTGGTAGAGTGCTTGCTTATGTACAAAGAAAGCTCTAGGATTGGTTCCCAGACACCTCTCACTCAAGAAGATCAGGAGGTCAAGGTCATCTTTAGCTACCTCTCAAGTTCTGAGGATCTGAGGTCAGCCTGGGATACATGAGACCCTGTTTTAAAAAATAAAATAGGACTGGAAAGATGACTTAGTGTTTAAAAGCTCTGGCTGCTCTTGCAAAGGACTCTGGTTCAGTTCTCAGCATCCACATAGTAGTTAACAACCATCTATAATTCCAGTTCCAAATTATCTGAAGCCCTTTCTGGCCTCCATGGGCATTGTACACATTTGGTACACATACATACATGCAGGCAAAACATATACATAAAATAAAAATAAACTTGAAAACTTAATGACCACTTTAAACATTTGGGGGGGTCTTTTTGAGGTGGGGTCTCTTTGAAGCTCCATTAAAAAATTTTTTTTTATTTTTTTTTGTCTTTTTGAGACAGGGTCTCCCTATAGCCCCAGCTGTCCTGGAACTCACTATGTAGACCAGGCTGGCCTTGAACTCACAGAGATCCACCTGCCTCTGCCTCTCAAGTGCTGGGATTAAAGGTGTGCACCACCATGCCTGGCCCTCCATTAAACATTTTTTAAACAAAATAAAATGATACACACACACACACACACACACACACACACACACACACACGCACAATCAAGGTGCTTGCCCATACAAATAGAACAACTACAGACGCAGATGGTAAACCTGCATGTACTCTGCAACTTCCAACCTAAAGGTGGGTTTCTTCACCAACAGTCTTGTTCACAGTGTAGCCATTCCAACCAACTTATTTTATTGTTTTAGGAATGCATTTTTAGCTGGGCATGGTGGTACACAGCTTTAGTCCCAGCACTGAGGAGGCAGAGGCAGAGGCAGGTGGATCTCTGTGAGTTCAAGGCCAGCCTGGTCTACATAGTGAGTTCCAGGCCAGCTGGGGCTACAGGAAAGAAAGAAAAGAAAGAAAGAAAGAAAGAAAGAAAGAAAGAAAGAAAGAAAGAAAGAAAGAAAGAAAGAAAGAAAGAAAGGAAGGAAGGAAGGAAGGAAGGAAGGAAGGAAGGAAGGAAGGAAGGAAGGGAAGGAAGAGAAAGAAAACTGCATTTTCTGCCTGCTCATCACTTCTTCTAAAAATCCAAGATGGTTTCTGCTTTATTTTGTTCTTTTGGTTTGGTTTGTTGTTATTTTTGAGACAGAATCTTGCTGTAGCTTCAGTCGACCTAGAACTGAATATGTAGATCAGGCTAGCCTTGAACTCACAGAGGTCTGCCAGCCTTGGCCTCCCGAGTGCTGGGGTAAAGGTGTGTGCCACCAGGCCTGGCTCTTTTTGTTTTGAGGCTGAATTTCCCTTAGGTACTTCGTTTGTATGTTTGTTCTTTCATAATTTCTTCAGTATCTACAGCATTTGGTGCATCGCATTCTGCCTAAGGCTTCAGTGTGTGAGAAAACACTGAGGTTCCCACCACCGGTGGTGCCAGAAGAGGGGTGCTAAAGTTTCCCTGAGAGGAAGTGACTTTAGGGACTTAAATTTGAAGAAGCAGGAATTTCTTGGATGAACAAAGAAAGGAAATGTGAATGCCAGCTCTCTTTAGACAAAGGTGCAGCATGGACAAAGTTCCCGATGTGGCTGAGGGCGGATTCTTTTAGGAAAAGAAAGGTGGGTAAGAAGAAGCACAAGGTGACAGATGGAGGTGAGGGTCAAGTACAAGGGCCTCAAGGAATGACAAAGCCCGGGTCTCCCCATAGCCCCAGCTGGCCTGGTACTCACTGTGTAGACAGAGCTGTCAGAGATCCTCCTGCCCCATGGTACATTATTTGCTCACTCCTCACAAGTCCTTGATTTTTCTGGGTCTTTCCTAAGCAATTCTAGGACTTGTAGATACTGTGTTCCTTAGTTCCCACGGTTGCTATAGCATCATAATGGCTACATTTTCATGCTTTTTAATGACTTATCTTCTTTATCTTGACTTGGTTTTCTCATTTGAAAAAAAAAAAATCATGCTTTGGTTTCTACTGCTTTTCTGAGTCAAATAGTGCTTTATCTAAAGGCACTGCTCTTTTTCCTGTGTCCATCAGTTCATTCTCGCTTTGTTTGGTTTTTACAAGCTCATCAGTGATTTTTGGCACCTTTCACCCAACAGTGGGCTTAATGTTCAGAACCAGGAACCTCAAACGTGAGGGATGATGTCATCTTTCACTTACTAAAGAACAAATTAAAAAAAAAGAATCAAACCACTCAATTCACCCAGAAGCCCTACTTGCAGCCTGTTAACTGCAGGGCTCTGCTGCCAACCTCCAGGCTATTAACGACTTGGTCATTTCACTTTCCACTGGTACTTTTGGCAGAAAAAGAACAAGAAAAAGCAGAAGGCTGAAATTCCCACAAAGCACCCTTGATTCCTCCCCTGTGAGTTTAAAGCGTTGGAGAGGGCTTGAGGCCACTGAGGCCAAGATCTCAGTGATACCCAAGAACCCAGAACTGACACAATACGAGGTGGGCCCGCTGCCTGGCCCTGTGTCTCCCTCCTTCCTCTGGAACAGGAGACAGAAGTTTGCAGTTCCAGTTCACCGTAGCTTCCTTCTGGCTTTGCATTTTGAGGGCTCTCTCCTAACTTCTGAACCTGACACCTGCCTTGTCTATACCAGAGTCCCTATTCTTTTACTTTCCTTTTCCCTTCCTTTCCTTTGGAGAGCCTAAGAAAAATACATAGAGATAATTTTTTCAAATCCATTTGAGGGGCTGGAAAGACAGCTCAGCAGTGAAGAGGATTGGCTGCTCTTGCAAAGAACCTGGGTTCAGTTCCCAGCATCTACATGGCAGCTAACAACCATCCATAACCCCAGTCCCAGGGGATCTGGCATTCTCATCTGGCCTCTGTGGGCATTGCATATACAGGTGCACTTACATATATGCAGGCAAAGTATTCAGACACACAAAATAAAAGATAAATCAAAATAAATATATTTTTTAAATGTATTTGAAGCACTGTAGCAAAAGATGCCTGATTCTCAATAAGATGACAAACAGCTCAGGACACTGACTACCATCCTGAAACCTGAAACCCTGGGGTGCCACTGAAGTAAGAGAGGGAAGAATCTAGAATGTAAGGCCCCTAGGTTCCCTTGGTAGATCAATATGTGGAACAGATGGACAGGGAGGCAAACAGATGAAGACCACAAGACTGAGACAGGCTGGAGAAGAAGTGCTTCCATGTGGGGCGTTTTCTTCCCCATAGTGAGCTTAGAGGTTCTGTGTGCAAGCCATCACCCTAGGCAGAAAAATGTCAGTGATGGGCCAGCCTGAGCTCAGAGCAATGGGGGAAGGTCAGGACAGGCTGGAAGCCCAATAGTAGGCAATAAAGCAAATTAATCTGTAAATTTCATGAATTAAAATTCCAGGAAGATGTTTTGAAAACTTTAACAAACTTATTCTTTTTTTTCTAATTTTTTTGCTTTATTTTTTATTTTATTTTTTTTTATTTTGTTTTATTATTTTTATTTTATGTGTGTGCATGTATTGCCTGAATGTAGGTAAATGCAACGGTGTCATGCAATGGCTGTAGAGGTCAGAAGAGGCTGTTGGATCCCCTGGGACCGGAGTTATGGACAGTTGTTAGCTGCCATGTGGGTGCTGGGATTCAAACCCGGGTCTCCTGCAAGAACACCGGTGTTCTTAACCGCTGAGCCATCTCTCCAGCTCTTTTATTTTATTTTTTTTAATATTTTTTGTTTCACATGTATGTGTGTATTGCTTACATGCAGGAAGGTGCATCTGTGTCTTGAAAAGCCTGCAAAGGTCAGAGGACGGCCTTGAATCCCTTGGGACTGGAGTTACATACAGTTGTTAGCTGCCATGTGGGTGCTGGGATTCAAACCTGGGTCTTCCTCAAGAACAGCCAGTGCTCTTAACCACTGAGCTATCTCTCCAGCCCCTAACAAACTTATTTTAACTTGGAAATGGGGAAATGAAGACCCACAAATGATTAAGACAGATTTGAAAAAGAAGATCAGTAGAGCATAGTTCCTCCTGGAAATATTCATATATGCAATAGAGCCCTGATAAAAAAAAATAACCTTTGGAAGCCAGGTGTGGTGGTGCACGCCTTTAATCCTAGCACTTGGGAGGCAGAGGCAGGTGGATCTCTGTGAGTTCGAGGCCTGGTCTCCATAGAGAATCCAGGTCAGCTGCAGCAACAGGGAGACCCTGCCTCAAAAAGACAAAATAATAATAAATAATCATCATAATCATCATCGTCATCATCATCATCATCATCTTTGGTTAAGAAAATAGAAATAGGCTAATAGGTCAGAATAGAGACTAAATAAGTGACTAAGACCAGGCCTGACGGCACATACCTATAATCCCAGCTCTCAGAAGGCTGAAGAACATTGAGGCCAACCTGAAGCACATAGCAAGATGCTGTCTTAAAAGAGCTCACACTTGTAATCCCAGCACTTGGGAAACCGATACAGGAGGATTTGGGCAAGTTTGAGGCCAGCCTGGGTTATATAGTGGGAACTTGTCTCAAAAAAAGGTCAAAAATAAATAAATGTAGTTAAGTAAGTATTAATGATATTTTATATATCTATATTATATTTCTCTTATGTATCTACATTTTATGAAGAAAACATTTCAAAGCAGCAAAGAAAAAGATGGAAAGAGTTTAGAATATGACATATTGTTTCAAAACTTATTTACTATATGAGGGAAAATAAAATTGATTTCTAACTAAAAAGATGAACTTTAGGGAAAACTAGAGATCTCAATAAGAAAGATAAAACCAAAATATGAGAAAAATGCTGGAGACTATCTTTGTGGCTTCAGGTGAGGAAGGATCTGCTTCAGAAAATTCTAAAGGCATTAACCATGAGGAAAAATGGATGGGGTTGCAAAAAAATGAGTCAATGGGAAATTTTTATTCAACAAGAGACAATTGTATAAAGTTAACAATTAGATGACACATAGGACAGAGGTATTTGTACAAGTTATTGATCTTTAAATACAGACCTTTATTGTGGCTTCAGGTGAGGAAGGATCTGCTTCAGAAAATTCTAAAGGCATTAACCATGAGGAAAAATGGATGGGGTTGCAAAAAAATGAGTCAATGGGAAATTTTTATTCAACAAGAGACAATTGTATAAAGTTAACAATTAGATGACACATAGGACAGAGGTATTTGTACAAGTTATTGATCTTTAAATACAGACCTTCTTTACAACAGTAGGAAAAAAGCATGAGCCTCGGGGCTGGAGAGATGGCTCAGCAGTTAGAATCACTGGCTGCTTTTGCACAGGACCTGGGTTCGAGTCCCAGCACCCACATGGTGGCTAACAACCATCTGTAACTCAAGCTTCAGGGAATCTGATGCTCTCTTCTGACCTCCACAGGCATTGCATGACACAGGTACACTGACATACCTGCAGGCAATACACTCATACACACAAAAATATTAAATAAGATATATTTGTGAACCACAGTAGAAAGATCCCAATATTCATGGATATATTCAGTTCATGGTAAAGGAAATCAAAAGCTAAGAATATGTGGGAAAATTTGTAACATTAACAGCCAGAGCTATGTAAGTTAATGCAAAAATAAAATAACCTTAATGTCTAGCTGATTTATACATCATTAGAAAGTTAGATAACACCAAATACTAAGGCCTTGTGGGGAATTATGAACCCTCCTGCACTGCTGGCTAGAGTGGAAACCAGTACAGTTAAGCTAGAATATAATTTAACATTCTGATACATACCTGAAAGAAACTTACATAGTTCCCCAAACAATCCTATGCTTGTGTGTGGCAGCATCTTTGTAACAGCAGAGAGCTGGAACAAGGCAGACTTAATAACAATAAGAAGACTTAAATAATTCATATAATGAAACATACAGTGATGAAAAATAATGGGCCCAAAGTATGTGTAGCAGTATGGACAGATCTTAAAAAACAGTATGGAGGGAATTTTTTGAGGTATGATGAGATCTGTGGTATAATATTGTCTATATAAAATCACACATATATAGACAAAGAAGGGAAGAGGAGAAAGGGGGAGAGAGAGGAGGATGAGAGAGAGGAGGGAAGAGGAGAGGGAGGGGAGGAGGGGACAGGGAGGAAAGGGAGGAGGAAGAGGAAGAGGAGAAGGAAAAAGGGGGGAGGAAAGGAGGGAGGAAAAGGATGAAGAGGAGGTGGACAGGGAGGAGAGGGAGGAGTTGGGGGCACTAGCAGTGGGGGAGGAGGAGGAGGAGACCTGCCACAGGGCAAATCTCCCAAAGATACACCTGTGTCCAAGGACAGACATGATGTACTCTAGAAATGGAAATGGGGAGATAACGGGCAATGAAGACAGGAGGTGATGCTGCTGTGATATGAACTGAAGAGGGTGACTGACTTGCTCAACTGTTTGCCCCTGAGGTTAAAATTAAATTCTTCTGCTGCAAATTTAAAGGGTCTTGGGACTGGAGAGATGGCACAGCAGTTAAGAGCATGTAGTATTCATCCAGAAGACCTGAATTCTGTTCCTGGCACCCGTATCAGGTGGCTAACAACACCCTGTAATTACAGCTACAGGAGATCTCCAGCCTCTATGGGCTCCAGTATTAATGTGCACATGTACAGACACACACACATATACACATGTACACTTGATTAAAATAAAATAAATAAAAGGAAAAATTTTACAGCATTTAAAAATTATATTAAGGGAATATGCTAAGGAAAGACACACTGTAAAAACTAAAGGAATTATTTTGGATTTTCATTTAGAAATTAACATTCTCAAGGAGAGACAACTCTATTTCCTCATAAATTCTACATCCTCCAGAGCAAATCTAAATGTTGAGGATTTCTTTACGGAGTCTGTCTTGTGGACCTGGTATAAAGGACTTTGGGTCGCTAGAAAAATGTGCTAAATATTTTATCAACAGCCAAAATGAAGCTTGTGTGCTCTACAGGACCATTTTCAGAGAGTACCACTATAGAGCAGTGACTCAGCACTTTGGGAACCTATGTGCCACGTGTGGCACCTGCAGACGGAACCCACCCTGAGATTCGAGGGCAATTCTAAAGGAGTCAAATATTAGAATGAGAAGTAAGCAAATCCCTCTCTTTACTCGCTTCATCTCTAGCTTTATTACTAGTATACACACAATGTTTAAAGTAGCATTCAAAAAGTACTTTCTATTTCAGTGGTTTGCAAATATTACTCTAAAGCTGCTGGGTTATAGATGGCATCATTACACCTTCATTTTAAAAGGCTGACATTGTCAAAGAAATTTCATGATACATATAGTATGGTCCTTGTAGCTACAGAGAAGAGCGGAAGTGGACGACTCCCCTGTGAGTTCTGTCCCTTCTAAGGCTGATGCCCTTCCCCGTGGTACTGGGTGGTATGGATCCCAAACAGCCTTGACTACTCTTTCTAGCCTGCGTGGACTGTCACCAGTGCATCACTAATTGAACATGATGGGCACTAGGTTGATTAAAGAGAAAATTGCATTCAACTTATCAAATGCTGATTAGCATAAGTAGCACATGTGCTTGCTTTCTCTTGCCCTATTCAATAAACATTTCATTAGAAAATCAATTCTGTCACTTGGGACATGAGGCTCTAACTCAAAAACTTCTTACTTGGCATGAACATTCAGAGGAACTGGATAGTCAGTGGTTTGTATGTTATTTGAAAAATTCCCCAAGCAAATCTTGATGAACATTTCTATTCTAAAATACACTAAGAAAAAAAGATAAATTATGTGAGGTCCTGGCCCCAGGCCAGGAAGAGCAGCTGACCCAAGCCCGCTGGGCAAGAGACCAGAGCCTTCCTGGGCACAGACCCAGGAACCAAGGTGAACTCTCAGAAGACCTTGGCACAGACTGCAAAGGACCTAGGGGACCCTGACCCCTGCTGTGGCTCCCTGAGTTCCAGGCTTTGCAGCTGTAGCAACTTTCCAAAACAGCTGGGAATACTCCCCTTGTTTTCTAAGCAAAGCTGGAGGAAAGGAGGTGTAACGGAAATTAGCAGCATGAGTGGCTCCCTCCTCCCTGTGTATAATGACACCTTTTGGTGTGTCTGCCCAGCTTGCAATGGCACCCTCGATTCTCCCTTGGTTGAATTTTAGAGAAAGCAGACATCTGTGTCAAGAAGGAAGGGGGACTAGGAGAGTACTCAGTTGTACGGCACTCATCTAACATGTATGAGGCCCTGGGTTCAAACCTCACACAAAGTAGAAGATTGACGGATAATCTTCAGTTTGCACACAGAGTCAGGAAACTGATGGTCTTCAGTTCGCACACCAGCTAGCTCCCCTTTTCTTCTTCAGAGAGGAGGCAAGCTAACTTCCACTACACTTGGTGTCTTATCTTGTCCCTCGTGGAACTGTGAGGTGCTGTGCCCGACTCAAGGACAAGAGGACGTAAGAAGACCTGAGGCTTTGCACTTTTGCTTCGGGAAACTCCTGCCCTTTGAATCTAAAAAGAAAACCCCTGCATACCTAAATACCCTTTCCACATGTACTTAAGCTTCTTTTCCATGTCACCAATTAGTTTTAATTAATTAATACATTTCCCCATCAAGCAGCTCAAAGTGAATGAGACAGAGTTCCAGCAATCAGCAATATCCATGAGAAAGAGTGTCATGATGTCCACAAAAGTTTGTAAGATGGAAAGCAGTGGTCGGGAAGAAACTGCCTCAGGGAAACAAAGGAAGGAAAGATGTTATAGCACCTGAAGAGGAGAAAGACTGAACACAGACTCAAACGACAAAAGCAAGTGGATGTGTACCATGGAACCCGAGAAGAGGTCAAGACTAAGAGGCATTAGATATTGATAAAAAGAATAAATGCAGAGCTGGAGAGATGGCTCAGCAGTTGAGAGCACTGGCTGCTCTTCCAGAGGACCTGGGTTCGATTCCCAGCACCCGCACGGACTAACAACTCTCTGTAACTAGTTCCAGGAGATCCAACACCCTCTTCTGACCTCCACAGGCATTGCATGACACAGGTGCATTTACATACATGCATTTACACACATACACATAAAATAATGAAAAATAATAAGTAAAATATATAAAAAGAATAAATGCAAAAGGGGCTTTTACACTGGAAACATGGTCCTTCATGCAGCTGCTCATTCAGGAGCAAATAGGCCACTCCTTTGTTTCAGGAGGAGATTGCAATGTTTCTCCAAAAAAAAATAGGGCTAGGGCTCATCAGACAAAGAGGGCAGTTGCATTAAAAAAAGAGGAAGGAGGATTAGGGTTATTGCAACCTTGGTTCTGGCTGAACTTGGGTTCAACCCTCAGCATCACACATAGCTACACACAGCTACACACACACACACAGCTACACACACACACACACACACACACACACAGAGTGAACGACTGAGGAATGATTTTCAGTATCTGTGCTGAATCAGGACCATCTAGCCACTTCTGCTTTGCCAGAGGTCAGGAGTATCAGGCATATGCCTTCTTTTCACTGTGGTATATATAGCCAGTATAGGATGGGTACCAAACAACTGACATGGACTTGGGTCCCAGTCCTGAGACATGGTCCTGGAGCTTTAAATTTCTTTGTTCCATAGTTGTGGGAGCTTAGAGGCTCAGCTCAGTCACTGTGGCTGGAGTGACAGGCTGTCTGGGAGCTCAAAACAATGGCTATATGCCAGTGATAAGAATTCCAATATCATAGCAACCAGTATGGCCGCCTTGGTGGGTTCCAGCTGAACATTGCATCCCATAACCAGGAAACTGGAGAACTTTTCTCTGAAGAAATCAAATGGGTGGAAAAAGAAAGTTAAAGGTGTCCCCATACAAAGTCCAGGTCATGCCAAGTTCCACGGTGAACCCCAGAAAGTTAAACTCTACCATGCACATAGAGCTTCCAATTTTCCACAGCACCTCACATCTACAGATAAAGGGGTACACAAGGATCACAGTACTCTAGAGATGTTGAAGGCACCCCTCTGGTCTTGCTCTCGTAAGCCTCCATTCACACCTAGAAGGCTGTAACTCCCAGGATCTGTGGGATTCCCACTGCCTGGAAAGAAGGCTTCACTCTGCACATTGAGCTCCCGTGTACCAGGCCTCTGTTCTCTCTCCAGCCTCAGTCACTGCTCTCATCTGAAAAAGCTTCTCGGCCTCTTTCACTCTTCAAGTCTCACTTTGAGAGACACTTCTCATTGCACCCTAAAGCCAGGCAGCAAAGACCACTCCCTCCTCTTGTCATTGACCCTGGATTCTTCACTTTGCATGGGATGGTTGGCTTACATGTCTAGACCCCTTTCTAAACAATAGGTTCCTGGGAGCTTGGGTCCTCTCTTACTGGATCCTTGTGACTCAGTTCTGGGGATGGATTCCTGGGGGTGAAATGTTTTTGACTGACTAGAATTTAGTCATGTGACTGAGGATAGCAATACAAAATCACACACCTATTTAAAGCATTATGGGGCTGATGGAATGGCTCAGTGGTTAAGAGCACTCTAATGAGTGTGGTAGTACCCTATGCATTGGAGATCAAACCAGTTAGGACAGAGCCAAAATAGAATACAGAATGATTTAAAGTAAATGAAACATAGGAGTGAGTTGGTCAGATAACACAGATAAGAGTTAGAAACCAACACAATAAATCAGAAGTAGAAAGTTTGGAGGAAAAAAAATTAATAAAAAGGACTATCTTGAGCTGACAAGATGACAGAGTAGATAAAAGCACTTGCTGCCAAGCCTGATGTCTTGAGTTCAATCCCCAGAACCCACATAGTAGAAGGAGAGAACCAGCTCCTGTAAGTTGTCCTCTGACATTCATACATATACACAAGCACACACACATACACACACAAAAATAAATACACTGTAGTCCCAGTACTTGCAGAGGCAGGTGGATCTCTGTGAGTTCAAGGCCAGCCTGGTCTACATAGTGAGTTCCAGGACAGCTGGGGCTACAGGGAGAGCCTGCTTCAAAAAGACAAAAAAAAAAATGTAAAAAAGGGGAGAGGATGATTTAAAAAAATATTGGTCTATTTCATTTACAAGTAGGCATGAAAACTACATTTTCTTGGCTTCCTTTATGTTAGTTTATTGCTCTGTAAACAAAAGAACTGATAATGATTATCTCATAGGCATGGACAAATGAGTTAGTACCCATGGTACATAGCTAGCTAGCACTTGGCAGATATCAATGTTTGATTAGTATTAGCTACTGTTATACTTGTTTAGTAAACTGAACACCATTCATGAAACAGTTCTAGCCAGCCATTTCAAAATGCTCCCTTCTAGCAGGAGGGGAGAGAAGGGGACAAGTACACTACACACATGTAGGAAAATGTTATAATGGAACCCATTATTTTGTACAATTACTATGGCATAGTGGTGCACACCTTTAATCCCAGCACTTAGGAAGCAAAGGCAGGTAGATATCTGTGAGATCAAGGGCAGCTTGGTCTACATAGGAGTTCTAGGTCAGCTTGGGCTACGGAGAGACCCTGTCTCCAAAAAAAATAAAAAGAACTTAAAAAATATTTTTAAAAGGTCTTCTAAAACACAAAATTCCTTTAAAGCTTGCATTATCTACAAGAATATTTTGCGATTTAACATTTTAAATTAGAAATTATAAGCAACATACAACAGAATCTTCAGTGTTACTGTAAATAGCTGTCCTGTAGTCAAAGATACTAAAATTACTCTCTAAAAGTCAGAGCAACCATTTCCACAGAGTGATTTTCCAAGATATAACATGAAATATTAAAATCAAGCCCAAAATAATGCACTGTTTTTGAACTTGTTATAAGCCCAGATGGTACCACGTGTTTACTAGACAGCCCCGCCGTTAATTTCAGAAAGACTAAAATGAATAACCACCCAGGTTATAGTTGCTTTGCAGGAATCCCTCTGCTATAATCTCATAGTTTTTTCACCTAATTAATTTCCCCTTTCCTTGTACCAGAGTTTCATGAGTGTATCTTGTTTGGAGGAGATTAAGAGTCACACGCTTCATTAGCAAGGTGTAAATTATCAGCGAGGCCCTCTCCATCCACCTGCTTAATCGGGTTAATGAAGCGCCTCTGCAGGGCCTTCCTCGGGCCGTCCTCACAAGCTCTCTGCAAGTTTTACCTCCCTCAGCTGCTTGAAAAACAGGAAATGTTTAAAGGTGCTATTGCCCTGCTCTGTTTCCAACAAGGGAACCCCCTTGTTTCTATGTAAAGTTCATCCTGGCTTTGGCCTGGGGGCTGAAGCCTGGACCTTATGCTTACAAGGCAAGCTCTTACCAGTGAATCATATCCTTAGCCCTTTTTGTATCTTTAATTTTGAGGCATGATTCCCACTAAGTTGCCCAAGTTAGCCTTGAACTCACTCTGTAACACAGGATGGCTTAGAAACTGTGATCCTCCTGCCTCAGTCTCCCAAGTAGGTTTTATCATAGGCCTTTGCTATCAGGCTTTTGTCTCTTGAAAGAGGAAACTGCGGTGTGAGAAGAATCACCAATAGCCATTTTTGCTGTTCCTTTCAGTCCCCTAATCTTTTGCCCTGAATGGGGCTTGATTCAATTCTTGGAACAAGGGTTGTGACAATGTAGTTGAGAGTCCTAACTTCCTCCTAGGCCTCCTGCATATCAATACAAATATGTAGATAGCCTCCCTTGTTGGGTCTGGTCTTGTCAATTTTAAAGTCTTTTCATTATCATTACTTCTAAATTCTTGAATGTTGACACAAAACCTCTGTCAAGGTGTTTTAAAGTTGAGTTACTTCTTGGTTCACTATGATTTCTTTGGTCATTTCTACAATAACCTTCCTTACAAAGGATGTGGCTCTGTCCCTTTTCTGCTGCTGTAACAGAAAACTTGAGATTGGGTAATTTATAATGCAGACATCTATTTGACTCACAGTTCTGGAGGCTGGAAAGGCAGCAAGCATGACATTTGGCAAGCCTTTTCCTACCGCCTTGCCTCACAGTGGAAAGAAAGGAAGAAAGGAAGTCAGTAAGAACTTGAACCCAAGACTCAAGCCTGTTCATTGATTTATTTGTTTTACTTTATTTTCCTGTGACACAGTCTAGCCTCAAATTTTAATCCTCACATCTCAGCTTCCTGAGTGCTGGGATTTCAAGCCCGAGTCACCTTGGCCAGCTCCCCAGCCTTTTTACGATCAACATTAATCCATTATGGGAATGGAATCCTGATGAACCCTGTTAGGCCCTATTTCCTAACACTATTGCATTGAGGATTGTTCCCAGTACATTTGTGGGAACATAATCCAACTACATCAGGAATATTAGGACCTGGTGACTTTTCCAGGAAATCTTCAAACTTACTTAAGATGTATGTGACTGTCTCAGATTTATAGAGAAAAAAAAAGAGGAAACTACAAAGGTCTACTGTAAGCATTTGCTAGAAGATTTGTGTGTGAACTATAGAACAAACAGGGAAAAAGCAAGCTGGTGCTGACTTCAGAGCCTCATCATTTCCTAGCTTTCATAGTGCTGGAAGGTGCTGTGCACACCACTGGAAGGAAAAAATAATCATGAACCCTACCCAGCTGTGAATCCTGTGAACTACAACAACAACGGGCCTAGCAAGATATGCTCATTGGTGCAATAATGGCGTGAACATTACAGGAGTGACCAACTACTCTTTAATCAGATTTAAGGTCTGCTTCCTAGGATGGGGCCCTTACCTGACACTGATATCAAGCTTAGAAACCTGAGACTAAACAGGTCACAGGGCATAAGGGAGAGCATAATACTAGTTTTCTACTAAATAGCCATCATATTAAACTGACTCTTAATGACTTATTGATATAGATTGTTGCTACTTTGTTATAGATTGATGTATCTCTCAACTCTCTCCAGAGAAGTTTCCTCATGCAACAGATGGTGATTAACACAGAAAGCCACAACTGACCAACATGCAGAGAATAAGAGGCTGCTGAGTGCTTCTACCCGAATAGGACACCTACATCAAACTTCTGCCCCATAAGGCTCAGGATCATTGCAGAAGAAGGGGCAGAAAAGATTGTCAGAGCCAGAAGTAGTGGGTGACCACGAGGAAACAGTTTTCCTGACAGCTGGTCAGTTACTCATATGAACTCAGCAACTGACAGCATGCATAAGTCCCATGAAAGCTCAAACCAGAAAAAAATCCCAGCATAGATATGAGGAAGTAGGTAAGAAGCTCCAACCCCACCTAAGGAAATTTTGTCAGTAGATGGCTTCTGGGAGGAGCAGAGACACTCTTTCAAGCATAGGACTCTTGGTTGGTTAACCAGGCTCCAGTGGATGAGCCCACACTGAAGGACATTTGGGGACACAAATTGGACTCTATAGGATATATTAAAATTGTGTGGGGGCAATAAAAGGGATGTGGGAAATACAGAAGGGAATCTAAATACCATCCAATTAGATTGAAAAGTCAAAAAAATTAAGAAAAAAGAGGTGTGGGTGTGTGTGTGTGTGTGTGTGTGTGTGCACGCATGCTTCTGTGTCTCTCTTTGTTTCTACAGATTGTTTTTCCTGACATGTAAGACAGGCTGGAGAGATGGCTCAGCAGTTAAGAGCACTAGCTGATCTTCCAGAGGATCTGGGTTCAGTTCACAAATCCACATCAGATGACTCACAATTGCATGTAACTCCAATTCCAGCAGATCTGATACCTTTTCTGGCTTCCATGGGCACCTGCACACATGTAGCACAACACACACACACACACACACACACACACACACACACACACACAAATCAAGATAAAATTAAATTTAGGAACTGGTAAGTTGGGGCTGGAAAGCTGGCTCAGTAGTTAAGAACATATACTGCTCTTACAGAGGACCCAGGTTCAGTTCCTGGCACCCACATGGCTAGCTCACCAGTCCTCTGTAACTCCAGTTCCAGGGGACTTAATGATCTCTTCTTGACTCCCTGAGCATTGCACATACATGGGACACTTACATACAAACAGGCAAATGCTCATATACATAAAATAAAAATAAATAAATCTTAAAGAGAAGAACCGGTAACCAGTTTTTTCAGGGCTACGTAAACAGTGAGTGGGACAAATGCAGTGAGACCGTATCAGTTCTGCATCATTTCTGCTGCTTTGATAAAAAACCTGACAACAAGCAACTTGAGGGAGAAAGGGGTAATTTTAGCTCACAATTCCAGGTTACGGTCCGTCATTACAGGGAAATGAAGGTGGGAATCTGCAGGAACTAGTCACCTGGAGAGAATGAATGCAGACAGGCTGAAACTCAGCTGGCTTTCTCTACTCCTGCACAGTCCAGGGTCCCAAGCTGAGGGCCTGGAGTCACTCACTTTCAGTCTGGGTCTTCCCACCTCAGTGAAGGCAATCGAGATACTCCCCTACAGACAGGCCCACAGGACAACCTGATGTAGACAGTTCTTCACTGAGGCTCTCTTCCCAGGTGATTCTAGGTGGTGTTGAGTAGATGATTAAAACTGACCATCACATGGGGCGTTGGTGGCACATGTCTTTAATCCCAGCACTCAGGAGGCAGAGGCAGGCAGATCTCTCTGAGTTCAAGACCAGCCTGGTCTACATAGTGAGTTCCAGGCCAGCTGGAGCTACAGGGAGATCCTGTCTCAAAAAGACCCCCCCCCCCTAAAAAAAAAAAAAAAAAGACTATCACAGTACCTTAAGATCCTTCGGGTCACATTTTCAATGAACTTAAAATCAATTAGAAGTCAAATCTGGATATTAGTGACTAGCTTGAGAATTTTATTAGAGAAAGAATCTGAATGTGCTCGGCCCTTAGAAGAGAATTAAATCTCTTCACAGAATTCACTGTTATCAATTCATTGAACTGGCCATCCTGATGACCAATAAGAAATGCTCCTGCGAGGCTGGAGAGATGGCTCAGAGGTTAAGAGCACTGACTACTCTCGCAGAGGACAGGGTTCAATTCCCAGCACCCACATGGTGGCTACGAACTGTCCTTAACTCGGGTTCCAGAGGAATCTGAAGCCCTCTTTTGATCTCTGCAGTGTTGCATGACACAGGTACAGTCACATACATGCAGGCAATATACTCATACACATAAAATAATAATAAATAAAATATTTTTGAAAAAAAGAAAAAAAGATATGCTCCTGCTAGGGTTAGAGAGACAGCTCAGCAGTTCAGAGCATATATTACTCTTGCAGAGGACCCAGGTTCAGTTTCTAGCACCTATGTGGGATGGCTCACAACTGCCTGTAACTCCAGCTTCAGGGGAATCTGATGCCTCTGGCCTCCATAGGCACCTGCACTCATGTGCGCATATGCCCCCCATACATGAAACTAAAAATAAAACAAATCTGAGAGAGAGAAAGAGAGAGAGAGATGACAGAGAGACAGCGAGACGGGGGGGGGGCGGCATGTATTGGGCATGGTGGCACATACCTATCATCCCAGTACTTGAAGGCAGAGTCAGGAGAATTAAGAATTTTAAAGGTTAAAAACTCATTCAATTTTATGTCTTACAGGGCTTATACTGAGTTCAATACTATATAACTATTAATTCAACAGCAAACCTAAAAATTTTATAGCCACTTTTGAAAGAGATGTATCTTTGCTCTGGAAACTGTTATTGAATATGTTAAAGCTGTAATGAAATGCTTCTTCTAAAAAAATAAGATAAAAAAATAAAAAATAATTCAAAGCCAGCCTGAGTCTGTGTCTTGGAAAAACAAAAATAAAAATCACAAAAATACAAAACAAGCAAACTAAAAATAGCTGAAGATTCAGCTTACGTAGGCACAAGGCCCTGGTTTGGACTCCTAAGTAAAAGAAGGTGGGAGGGAGGAAGGGAAGGGGGGAGAGAAAACACTCCTGCTCTCTGGAACTCCTTAAACTGCAAGAAGACATGCAGGAGGCAAAATCCTTGAGCAGGTCAAGTTTTCCCTTTCACTGTCTGTACACATTCTGATTCTAAGCAAATGGGGTACAGGGCAGGGTGTGGAGGAAAAAAGATACACATGGTGAACAGAAAATATATTCAACACGTGTGCTTGTTTTGGCTTCCTAGGTGAAAACCACTAAGTGTAAGCGTGGTAAATGGGTTAGCTTCTATTGTAGTATTTATGCCCTTTGGTTTATCTAACCTTCACTACACTGAAATTTGAGCTTTTAAGACCATGTCTCACTTAGTTAACAGCATCCCTCAAACACAAACATACACACAGGGACCACATACCCACACATGCACACAGATATGCATACGTTTTTATAGACCACACACACACATGCACAGACACATGAACAGTCTTAAGTTTTACAGAAGTCTCTTCAGTCTCTTATGGTAAGGCAATTTTGGGAGAAGTTAGTGAACAGATTGGTCCATCTGTAAAATCAACAATGATAAAGTAAATACAACCGGGGAATCTAGACATAGGTTTTTTTTTTTTTTAATTGCTAATGGAAAATTAACCTAGTGACAGCTGATTCCATCTCCATTCAGCCTTGTGAAAGCGTTAATATTAATGCTAGGATCAGTTTATCTTCATTCTCAGTCACGATAACAATTACTCAGTTGTTAAGAAATCTTTCCATTTGCAGTAGGTACCTTCTTCTTCCTTTATAATCACTCCCATTACAGTCCTGACTGTCCACTTCTGATGTAATAATTCTCTCCATAGCTGGATTATCTCTAGAACAACATTTGTTAACATGCATCAATACCAACCTGAGTGTGCCTGAGGCATCAAGAAGCATTGGGGGACTGCTCTGCAGTTCAGGGGACATCGGAGAGCTCTGCCACCCAAAACAGAATAGAAAGCAACGTGCTCTTCCCATGAAGACTTTTGCTTCTCTTTCCTTTGTAAATAAATGCACGTTCCCACTGACTTTAAATCTAAAGAAAAAACTTAGCCTTGAAACACACACACGGAAAATGGCCACACATAGAATACAGTCTGATTTAAAGTTCTTTCTTAGGTTTTTTGAAGGTGAACTAACATCTTCATTCAAATGAAGCTCCTTGACCCTGTGAGCTTTAGCCATGTTTGGACCATACCCACCTGGGAAACTATAAATGTCAGCCCCATGCAACTTTATAGCAAGTCTGTCTTAACATAGACTGACAACTGCGGACATTATAATCGGTGTGCAAATACTATCAAAGCATAAATGAGAAACCGGATCTTTTGGGAGAACCACCTGCAATGTCAGATGATTCCCAGGAATGTGTGATCACTTGACGCTCAACCTGCTCAGAAACTATGTAAACTGACTCCATCCTTTTCTTTCCCATAGGTACCTTGTTAGTTAGGATTCTAGCTATAGAGTGTTTAATAGTCACTGGTGTTTTGTATGTCTACATTTTTATTCATTAAATAAAAAGCAAAAAAAAATTTGAAGTCTCTTGATTTTCTGCTGCCCTAAAAGCATATTGGCTTTCCAGATAAAAATGATTTCAATTATGATTAAAGAATTTCATATTTCTGATAAGTAAGTCTGCATCAGAGAAGAGAGAAAGCGAAATTTATGAGTTAAGTTCTCCCAGTATAGGCAACTTTGCAAAATGAAATTTTCAACATTAGCTCCCTGTACCAAAGTTTTATAACAGTTGAACTCAAATTGGCTTCATCCATTTATTCAATTTCCAATAAACATTTACTGAATACTGATCCTGTGCCAGACACCTTGCTAGACGATAAATTAGACAATACATTTGTATAGATAAAAGATAATCTTTACTCGAAGAGACAGCAGCCCACTGAAGAAGACAGAGGGGTCATTGCCACCACATGTGCTCCTGGGACAGCAGGGGCAGCTCCCAGGGCTCCATGAGCACAAAGAAGGGGCTGGGTCTACTCAGGCCAGAAAGACAGCAAAAAAGAAGCTGGGGGTAATCTGTCAGAAAGGTATCTTCAACATCCTGTAATTCAACTTCCTTCTATAGACTCTGAAAATTCCTTCTACACAACATATAGCCAGCCAGATGTGGTGTCACACGCCTGGAATCCCAGTACCTGGAAGGCTGAGGCAGGAGGATTACATGAGCTGGAAGCCAGCCACTTCTTCCTCCTCCTTCCCTTTATTTTGTTCCTTTACTACAAACCTCTCTCACCACCTACTTAATGGCATTTACGTGCACATGGTCAGTATTTGCACCTGATTGATTTCTAGCCTCAAGCACTCAAACTTTTCTAGAAAAGTCAGACAAGTTCATTTTCTCTAGAAAAACACAGGGTCATCCAAAATCCACATATATA
>NW_008343385.1:4964506-4968986 GCF_000622305.1 Nannospalax galili | reverse complement strand
TGTGCAGGAAGCTAAGTTTGGGGGTATGAAATTTTCCACTTGTGACACTGTCTTTGGCTTTCAAAACATTTTCAGTTTTTGAAATGTCAACTCTATAAAGATACAGTTTAATTTTTTTTAAGAGGCCTTATCTTTTTAGAAGAGTTTTAGGTTCATAATAAAGCTGAGCAGGTGGAACTGAGATTTCCCCTACAATGTATTTTTATAATAAAAATGTTTCTGCAGGGGCTGGAGATGTAGTTCAAAGACAGAGTGAGGCCCTGATCTTGAACCCCAACACTTGGTAGACTGAAACCCTTCAGCAAAAGACTGGTAATAAGAGATTCAGTTAACTTATCTAGTGTTTACTAAGGAACTATTGTGTGCTGAGTTGTATACTGGGGACTGAGATTAGAAGATGGATGAGGCCTGGCTCCCTCCCCTGTGAAGCTCATGGTCTGACTGGAAAGACAATCATGTAAACAAACGATGATAACTTGCAGTAAGTGCTAAACATCAGTAGTTGCAGAATGCTGTGAGAACTCAGTAGACAGAGGATTAGTTGGCCAAGAGATGGGGGCTGGGCAGGAAGGCCTTATAGAGGTGGTGATGTCTGTGCTGTCTGGACAGATGAATAATGGTTTAGCAGGCAGAAAGAATATAACATGAATCAGAATACTTGACAGAGAACTGCCAGGGACTGCCAAGACAAGTTTTGCTAGAATATGGAGTTCAGGGTGGGGAGTAAATAGGCATGGAGTTAAAATTGCATTTATAGGCCAAGCCAAGTGTTATAAAGAAAATGGTTACTGTAAATGTGGTTCTAGAACCCACAGAGCCATATCACCTGGAAAATGGTTAAAGATATAAAATCTGGAACTCTTCCCGCCAGCCCTACTGGTTCAGAATTCGTGTTAGTTCTGTGTGTATGCTGACGTTTGTAAAAAATCCTGACACATCAGGCTAAGTAAGATGTGTTATGCAGGAGCTGGAAAGATGGCTCAGAGGTGAATAACACTGGTTGTTCTTGCAGAAGATCCGGGTTCGAATCCCAGCACCCACATAGCAGCTAACAACTGTCCGTAACTCTAGTTCCAGGGGATCCAGGGGATCCGACGGTCTCTTCTGTCCTCCACGGGCATTGCATGACATGGGTGCACTTACCTACATACAGACAATACATGCATACACATAAAACAAAAATAATAAAATATTTTTTTTAAAAAAGATGTGCTATGCAGAGTAAAATGCTGGGTGTCTAGGTAAGAGACTATTCCTACCACATGATAATGTTTGTGCTGGCCAATGTGCCCAGGTGAAAACTGGCAACTTACTGCTGCCATGGCTGTATCCTCTAATCTCTACAGATGGCTCTCTATGAGTGTTTAGAGCCTCAGAATAGCAACCATTTACTTAAAGACTGCTGGTTTTTAACCCATGCCTAGACTGTATGCACTAACTAATATGTTGTATCTAGCAGTGTTATTTTTGTAGTAGAGAAAATATAAAAGCCAGGCCTGATATTGCAGGCTTATAATCCAAGCTACTTAGGAGGCTGAAGCAAGAGGATCTAAAGTTCAAGGCCTGGCCTAGTTAAAGAATGAGTTCAAGGCTGGGGCTGGAGAGATGGCTTAGCAGTTGAGCACTAACTGCTCTTGCAGAGGACCCAGGTTCAATTCCCAGCACCGACATGGTAGCTATGAGCTGTCCTTAACTCCAGTTCCAGGGGAATCCAAAGCCCTCTTCTGACCTCTGCAGCATTGCACGACATATGGGTGCACTCACATACATGTAGGCATTACACTCATACACATAAAATAAAAGTAATAATAATAAAAAAAGAATGAGTTCAAAGCTAACCTGGGAACCTTGTCTTCAAAGAAAAACTAAAAAGATGACTGAGGTACAGATCAGCAGTAGGGTGTTTGGCTAATATGCACAGGGCCCTAGGTTCAATCCCAATACTGAAAAAAACAAAACAAAACAAAACAAAATGGGGGAGGGGTGAGAGAGGAGGGATTCTAAGGTACTTTCTTCACTATTAATAGTAGAATAGTTAACTAGATGTTTGATGTACATTTTAATGGCTTGATGAACTGGTAGCATTTAATATTGATAATGATTATTCAAATATTTTCTTTCTTAGCAGAATGTGGTTGTTCTAACATATAAAGGTATTTATTACCTGCAAGAGACTCTCCTTCTTGGGCCGTCGTACACCCTAATGTATGCTGGTGGTTCTTTCTCTACTGTTGGTGTAAGTGGCAAGTAGCAGACTGATATTCCAGAAGCAAACAAACCACAACTTTTATATCAGAAAGTTTTCAAAAATGGCCCCATAGCACTCCAGGCTATGAACACAGCTGTTCACTCTCCTTACCTGACCCAGGAACAGGGAAAACCACAGCATGACCACTAAAGCAAGATTCTAGGCAAACATTCCACCACCAAGCTACATTTCCAGCCTCAAAATAACAAATTCCAAATCTCTCTCTCTCTCCCTCTCGCTCTCTCTCTCTTGCTCTCTCTCACACACATTTCCTTTTCTCCCCCTTCATTTTATTTTTTCTTTTTTAAAGTTTTATTTATTATTTTTATTTTATTTTATATGTATGAGTGTATTGCCTGCATGTACATAAGTGCACCTGTGTTGTGTAATGCCCTTGGAAGTCAGAAGAGGGTGTTGGATCCCCTGGAACTGGAGTTACAGATGGTTGTTAGCCGCCATGCAAATGCTGGGAATTGAACCCAGGTCTCCTGCAAGAGCAGCCAGTGCTCTTAACCACTAAGCCAGCTCTCTAGTCCCCACTTTCTTTTTCTTTTGCATTGCTGGGACCCAACCCAGGACTTTGTGGATACAGGTTAAGTACTCTACCACTGGGCCGTATTCCAACCCTGATACATTTCCTTTCTTCAGGAATTTCTTCACTGGGATCAACTAAGAATAAGGCCAGCTCCACAGCAGATGCAGCAGAAACAAGGACTCCCATACTAAATGAAAAAGTGAAAGCTGGGTGTGGTGACACACCCCTGTAATCCCAGCACTCAGGAGGCTGAGGCAGAGGAGGACTTCAGTGATTTTGAGGCTAGCCTGGGCTACATAGTGGGGACATAACTCAGTTGGTAGAGTGCTTACCTAGCACAAAGGAAACCTGGATTCTATCTTCGGTACCACATAAACCAGATTTCAGACATGGTAGTGCATGCCAGCAATCCCCTGGGAGGGGTGGCAAGAGGATCAGAAATGAAAGATCCTGGCTACAAGGAGAGTCTTTAAGATAAGAAAGGAAACTGATAAAAGTATAATCAGACTTTTTAATAACAGAAAATAGGAATAGATAGAAAATCATTTTGCAATTTGATTTGAACGTTCTATTTCACTGCTGCAAAACTGTGTTGTACTAGGCGTGGTGGCGCACACCTTTAATCCCAGCACTCGGGAGGCAGAGGCAAGCAGATCTCTGTGAGTTCAAGGCCAGCCTGGTCTACATAGTGAGTGCCAGGCCAGCCCCACAACAGGGAGACCCTGTGTGTTGAGAGTATGCTGGGAACATCAGCCATTGACAAGGTTCAGGAATATCATTCTCATTGTTCATTGTGAGAAAGTTTTCCCCAAACTGTGGAAGCTGCATGAAACTTCCAAATTTAGTAGCATGTCTGATTTGTTGTTTTGAGTTTTTTCTGATAACATTATTACCAACAGAATCCAATAGGATTACTACTAGGCCAATTTTTTTTTTTTTTTTTTTTTTTTTAAAGCTCATTCCCCTTTTCTTAAAATCAGCTAGCATGGTGGCACATGCCTTTAATCCCAGCACTCGTGAGGCAGTGGCAGGTGGAGCTCTGTGAGTTCAAGGCCAGCCTGGACCACATAGTGAGCTCCAGGACAGCTGGGGCTACAGGGAGAGCCTGTCTCAAAAAGACCAAAAAAAAAATCAGCTAGTTTCTAGATTTAGCTATCAAGCAGATAACAGCTTTATCATTTATTGGGCATATTATCTGCTAGTGTTTCTTCTAGTTTAAACATCTTCAATATTTTACCAAACCAGCTTACTTCCTACACACCAAGAGCCTAGCACTGACCCCTGAGGTTAAAGTGGACAAAAATAGTATTTTTTCCAGTGAATGTTTTCTAAATAGAGTAAAGTTGTTCATTCTGCTCTTGCCTCCATTTCCTCTGTGTTGATGGTCAGGGAGGAGAAGACTGTCCATCCTTGGCTTCTGACAAAGATGGAGGAGAAAAGGCAGCGAGCAAGCTATGTAGGCATGGACTGCCAAGTTCATGCCAGCTGCAAAAAGGGAAATATTAAAGTCACAGCAGCCTTTTTGAGAACCCGTTGATGCCAGGCGCCACAAGAAGGAAATCTGCATTGGCAGGTTTTGTTATTTTTTAACTTGACCCTGACAATACCTGTACTTTCTGCCAAAGAAGTGTCAGATGAGGGAGGAAGTTTGCACACCTGGTGAATTCAACCTTACAATACCATTTAGAGGCAGAAGA
>NW_008343385.1:4963519-4964308 GCF_000622305.1 Nannospalax galili | reverse complement strand
GAGGGGGAGGGGAGGGGGAGTAAAGAAACAAACACTTTGGAGGAATTCTTTCATGACATTTTCCAAGGTCACATTACACTGCAGGGACAGTGATAATTATGTGGTACAGCAGCCCTGGAGTGTGAGAATACACCGTCCTGAGTTTGCAAGTTTGTACCTGGAACTCAAAAAGAAACTACATCAGCCACTGTGTCTGTCTTAGATTTTGATGACCTATTTGGCTGGGCTGCTCAACCACATGTAATTAAACATTAAGTGGTCTCTTAATGGACTGTCTGTTCCAAAAGAGCCTTTCTTTATTTTACAATCAGTACGTCTGTGGAAAACACTAAGTAATTGCTTTTGCCCATTTCAGTGACATTTTGCCCATTCCTATAACAGCCCAGTTTGATCTTTTTTTTCTTCTGAGATGCTGATTGAAACCATTGGAGATGGTGTGGGAGGGGGTAGTTTCAAAGACATTCAAGCCACAGCCAAGCTTGTTGGCAGCAACTGTCCCACAACAGGGCCAGGACACATGAAACCATATGGAGCTTCTGTGGCCACCAGCTCCAAGACCCACGAAACTCTCAAGACAGAGCACTCTGCACCTTCTCTACCCGGAACACGCAGAATGTTACAAAAGGTGCTTCTGTGCATTACAACCCTGAGTTCTGTTCAAATACATTTGAAATGCATTTTGAAAAAGAGTTTGGGGGGGTTGAGGATTCAGCTCAGTGGTAGAACACTTGTCTAGCAAGCATGAGGCCCTGCATTCAGTCATCAGCACAAGACAGAAAAGGAAGGAAG
>NW_008343385.1:4960172-4963449 GCF_000622305.1 Nannospalax galili | reverse complement strand
GAGGGAGGGAGGGAGGGAGGGAGGGAGAGGAGGTGGTTTCCATTTACTGGAGTGGTGACACCAAACTTGTGATGTCTTTTCAATTTCCTCACACCTTTATACCCATCAGTGTCTTCCTTTGACTGAATTTTCTGGTTCCTGTGAGCACCAGCATCATCACATTCTCTCTTAAACATGTAAGCCACATGAAAGTAGAACGTGTGTGTGTTCCACATCCAGGAAACTGCCAAGTAGAGAAGCCCCTCAAATATCTGCTGGTTTTATCTTTATGATTTCTTCACTTCTCTCCTCCTCCTCCTCCTTTTCCCCCCCCTCTTCCTCCTCCCCTACTCCTCCTCCTCCTCTACTGCTTCCTCCTCCTCCTCTTCCCCCTCCCCCTCCCCCTCCTCCTCCTCCTCAGGAGTAGGGGTGGTGTGAGGGTCTCATGTAGGCCAAACTGGCCTCCAACTCTCTATGCAGCTGAGGATGACCTTGAACTTCTGATCCTCTTGCTTCTGCCTCCAGAGTGCTGGGATTACTTGCACTCTATCAGCTGACATAGCCCTGGCTCTAGTTTCTTAAATTCCAAAGAAAGTTTAAGGGGAACTTGGCTTTGAGTAAGTCAGACCCCTGATAATAATTCCTGCAGCCATTCTAGCATGCACTATAGTGTCTCTAGGGCCACAAAAGCATTATGATTTTATTATTTGCTGACTGCTAGTATGCAGTTAATGTCTACTGTTTGGAGAAAAGCAAAGCAAATGTGAGAAACTGGCAATGTGCTTAGTTATTCTTTTGGTCTCCCAAGGAAACGGAAATGTCTTCGGGGTGAGTACTGTCTCTTAAGTAACTTCATTTCTCGTGGAACAAAGCAAATCTGCACAAACCTTCAAAGATCTCATAGTGACATAACTGCCAAGTAGAGGAAGCTGGCTGGTGGTGCACAACTCCAAGCTCCGTACTGAGAAGGCCGAGGCAGGATTACTGAGAGCTGGAGACCAGCCTGGACTAGACAGGATGTTGAGAGTCTGGGTGAAGTAGAGCACACCTATAATCCCAGCACTAGGAAAGTGGAGGCAGGAGGATCAGACGTTCAAGGTTCAAGGCTAATCTCAGCTACATAGAGAGTTCAAGGCCAAATTGGGATACATAAAATCCTGTCTCAAAAACAAAAAGCAAAAAAAAAAAAAAAAAAAAAAAAAAAAAAAAAAAAAAAAGCAAAAAGAAAGAAAAAGAAAGAACAGTGAAGTTTAGCAAGTATATAATAGATAAATTATACATGGAAACTCAGACTTAAATGAATGCTGAATAGTAAGTTTACCTCCCCTTGACACTTCTGCAGAATTATTGCAAGTATTCTTCCTTCCCTAGCTTTACATGGTATGTGTGTCTAAGCATATGTATGTGTTTGTACATGTATATGTTAAGCATGTGTATGTATTTGTGTGTTTGTACATGTATGTGCAGATTTGCACACTGAAGCCAGAGTTCTATGTCCAGTATCTTCCCCTATCACTCTCTGCCTTACTTTTGGAGACAGAATGTCTTTACTGAACCTGAGGTTCACCAATTCAGCTGGTCACTCGCTGGCCAGTGAGCTCCAGGGATCCGCCTGTCTCTGTCTCCCAGCACTGGGGTTATAGATGCTCGCTACTGTACCTAGCTTTTATGTGGGGCCTGGGGATCTGAACTCAGGTCCTCATGCTTGTATGGCAAGCGCTACACCCACAGAGCCATCTCCCTAGTCCAGCTTCGTGTGTTTCCAAATGAGTGTCTGTCCCGTCCCCTGAGGAACTCTTGTACAGTGAGAGATCTCTCATTTGCATGTCCTTTACTTCACATTAGCCCAACTCAGGACAGTTCTGTCTGTTGGGCATGTGATGCCTTTTCAGATACTTGCAGGTAGCTGTCAGGTCCTTGCTCCATGGAAGACAGCACCCTGCTTGCATCCCGAGACACATTTTGGTTTTGTAGTCTTAATCTAATTGCTGGCTTGTAGAGATCTGCGTGCTGAAGAAACACCAAAACAGATGACCAAAGGCAGCCTCACTCTCGCAGATGGGGTCCATTTTGCCTACTCAGGCTTTCTGGAGGTACCAGCCTCTCTAGCCACTTACTCATTTCTCTGACACTCCTTGGAAAGCTGAGTTACCATCCTCAGTAAATTCATTTGAACCAATTCATTACCAAGTCCCCTTCCCTTCCTGTCACTATTCATACTAGTTGATTTGCAGAGTCTTTTTTATTCCTAATCATTTTCTTACTTCTTTTTGAAATCCAGACACAAATTACTAGGTCTTCATTATTTTATTACCAAACTGATTCTCCTTATTTTTCCTATTAAATGTCAATGTCAGGGGGGAAAGTGTGAGGTGAGTTGGCAGCTCTGTGGGAGCCATAGTTAGAAGGAAATTAAAGCCATGTTTTGACAGTATTTTTAAAGATGAATTAACTCACATTATGTGATAATAACAAGCCAGTATCATTCTCAAGGGCAGCGAGCACAGGTTAGCATTCGGAATGCATAGAATTGGGGAAAAACAAACCACTTGCAGTAATGGAGAAATACTTTAAGACTTAAATGGAGAGGACTGAATATACAATTTAAAAACACTAGTGTGACTTGTCTCACTACAAGTGGATTCTCTTGTCAACTTTGTCTTTGCTCTTGCTTCCTGCTTTTCAAATGTATTTGTGGTTTAAAAATCCTCATACCCTGTATGACTGCTGAGCAAAAGATACAGACTGTGAAAAGGAAAAATACAATAGAAAGTCAAGTCATCCATGCAGTCAAATTTATGTTTTCTACAGCTAGATGCAAGCATGCTTTAGGGCCTTGTTGTGAATTCTCTTATTACACCCGTACACCTGACCTTTTGGTCAAATGATTACAGTCAGCACTAATTAGCTCATCAAGGCTGCTGGCTGTTTTGCTGGTTAAAGGATGACAACGGTAGTAAAAGTGCTGTAATACTGACACAGAACTTAGATGGAAAACTTACTGCCTGCCAGACACTGCGCTAAATACTTTATCTCTCAGAACAATTTGGGAAGTAGAAAATGTTATTTTCCCCACTTTGTGGATGAAAACACTACAAAAGCACAGAGAATTCAAATGATCTTCATTTCAGCAAATATCTACCATGTTATAGAGAAGCTTGGATTTAACCAGGAGCACCCCATCTCCAGAGGTGAATGCTGAATTGCTATTCCAAAGCACTCCCCTGTTTAGCTTTGGTCAACCTCTTAATGAAAAATAAGTATTAATTTTATATTTTCTTTTTTTAAAAAAATTTTT
>NW_008343385.1:4939573-4959872 GCF_000622305.1 Nannospalax galili | reverse complement strand
TCAGACTTTTTAAAAATTTTTAATTATTATTTTTATTTTATGTGTATGCGTGTATTGCCTGCATGTAGGTAAATGCACCCGTGTTGTGCAATGCCCAACGGAGGTCAGAAGAGGCTGTCAGATCCCCTGGGACTGGAGTTATGGACAGTTGTTAGCTGCCATGTGGGTGCTGGGATTTGAACCTGAGTCTTCTGCAAGAACAACCAGTGTTCTTAACTCCTGAGCCATCTCTCCAGCCCCAATTTTATATTTTCTAACACATCTGGAAGTTGTATTTTCCTTATTGTATTAGTGATTTTTCTTGTTGCTGTGATAAAATACCCAACAAAAACAATTTAAGGAAAAAGAGGGTTTACTTTGGCTATAGTTGATGGGTATGTCCTTCATGGCAGGGAAGGAAGGCAGCAGGTGCTTGAACTGGCTGCTCACATGGTATCTGCAGGCAAGAAGCAGAAAATGATAAAAGCTTGGCTCAGCTGACATTCTCCTTGTCCTTCAGTTCAGGACCTCAGCCCATGGAATGGTGCCATCCACCATTAAGCTGAATCTTCCCAGCTCAACTTAAGCTAGTCTAAATAAGCACTCACAGGCATGCCCAGAGGCTAACTTAATCTAGACAATCTTTCACAGGTGTGGCTGGAGATTTCTCTCCTCAGTGAGTCTAGATCTGGTCAAGCTGACAATCAACATTTTAAAAAATATTTTATTTATTATTTTATGTGTACAAGTATACTGCCTGCATGTATATAAGCGAACCTGTGATGTACAGTGCCTTTGAAGGTCAGAAGAAGACATCAGATTCCCCTGGAACTGGAGTTATGGACAGCTGTCATGTGGGTTCTGGGAATCAAACCCAGGTCCTTTGCAAGAGCAGCCAGCGCTCTTAACCACTGAGCCATCTCTCCAGTCCCAACAATCAATATTAACCATCACATTTGTGAAGGTTTTTGTTTACTTGTTTGTTTGGGATTTTTGTTGTTTTATTTTGTTTGGGGGGGGTTGTTTTTTTTTGAGACAGGGTCTCAGTCTTTAGCCCAGGCTAGCCTCAAATTTCTGTCAAGTCCCCAAATGTTAGAATTACAGGTATGTGCTACCACTCCCAGTTTGTAGAGCTCATTATTAAATAATGTTAAATAAAGGTTTCTACAATATTAAGAGAGCTAGAGATTTAGATCTAAAAAAGAATTCCAATTTGTATATGAAGTTGTAGAAAATTAATCAAAACTCAGGAGAAATTCAAAATCTTGGGGCAAAATCAGCAGGATGAGCTCTTATTATACATGTTCAAGGGAAAACACAGACTTCCCTTCATCCCAAATCTATCTAAGTGATCAGTGAAACACATAAATGAAAAGGAGACCCGAAATGAAATATCACCTCTGAAAGTAGTAAATTTTTCAGTTTGGATAGATCTCGAAAGACAGAGAAAATCACTTAGTCTAATTCCCATGAGCTTAAGATTTATGAAAATAATTTCATCAAGGAGAGTAGTACTATTTCTATCACTATTCCATCATCCCTACCATCATCAGGGTGAAGTTTTCAGCACTGGGCCAAGAGAACAGAGGCTTGACTTCCCACTTCCTCTGTTCTGGGCTCTACACAGACCATCTTCCATACGGCAAACAGATACACTATCAAGAGAGCTTGAAGTGAAAGTCCCTTCCAAACAGTCTAGCTATGGTGTCTTACCTCTTATCCACTCAGGCAAATGCTGTGATTCTCTTTATGCTGTTTGAAGCTTGGATCAGCAAGATATGGGAGCCAATACCAACCTTAAACAGCAGCAACACTTCAACGTTTATTTCAAGTGCTACCTCCTCACCATCACTACAGGATTATTTAGTGTTATAAGATGCACCACTTTATCTTTTAGCATGAGTGTCCCTCTATCGGTTGTATACAATGTGCCCATCCTGTGGTTACTGTTTCCCCATTAGTAATTATAGTTTGTATTTATTTAGTGTATCATTTTGGAGAGAAGATTCCAAACAATGGAATAGGGATTATAAATATCAGTTAATTAAAAAGATAGAGCAGCAAACAAAGGATGAAGGAATGACATTATGAAAAAGATGTAGCATTGTCTCTGGCATTGTTTGCTGGATATTGCAATTCTGCATATGCCATGATGTTCTTTGATCCTTTCCAAGGGAGCTTACTGCTAAAAATACCTAAAATAATTTGTTTTTACTTTAACCATGAATAACCCACCTCCAACACACAGACCTTTAAAAAAATGTGTTATTGGGGGCCGACAAAATGGCTTAGCAGGTAAAAGTGCTGGTCACCAAGCCTAATGACCTAAATTCAATCCCCCAGGACCTAAATGGTATAGAAAAAGAGAACTAACTCTCACAAGCTGTCTTCTCACCTCCATATATATGCTATGGCATATGCCCCCCAATAAATAGATGACAGATAGATAGATAGATAGATAGATATAGATAGATAAAATTTTAAGTTTAAATATATTATTAGAATACCTGCAATAATTTGAAACCTCTTCAATTCTTTTTAAATCTGCCAGTCGACACTAGAGAAATCTAGTAAAACCAAATAACCATTTAATGAGGATGGATATTGGGACAGCAGAGGCAGAATAATCCCACAAAGCAGTAAATATAGATTTCTAGGACTTCAGACTAGAGCTGAGTATCCTAGGATACAAAGCTAACGCTGTTCACTTTGCTCGACTGGAAAGCACAGTAGTCTTGGCTTTCCACAGGCTACTTGGTTTTGTTTCCCTTGGGGCACCACCACATAGGACATCCTTTATTGACTTGGATGCTCTTTTACTTTATTTTCTACTGCTGCCCCGCCCTCCCCCTTTTTCCTTGTGTTTGGTGCTGAGCATCTAGTCTACAGTGATCTGTAATGACCCTACAGACTGCAAATATTAAGCCATTCTCAAAGCAACAAAACCAATTCTAGGACTTTGCTTTTTACATCATAAGGTCAGAGGGAGATTTGGTGATTTGCTCCTCCTGGAATATGTTTAAGACAGAAAACAGCTCACGAGTCAAACAAAAGCCAAGAGAAAGAACAGAAGTGTAAATGAATCTTTGCAACCTGGAAGGAATCTCAAAACTCATTACATTCAACCACTTTTTAAGATAGGAAGTACCTGACATTTTATTGAAAAGAGAAGACTAGTTGGGCGTGGTGGTCCATGCCTATAATCCCAGTACTGGGGAGCCTGAGGCAGGGGGATCATGACTTTAAGGAGCTGGAGAGATGGCTCAGAGGTTAAGAGCATTGACTGCCCTTGTAGAAGACTGGAGTGCAGTTCCCAGCAACCACATGGCAGCTAACAACTGTCAGTAGTTCCATTTCCAGGGGCTTTTTCTAATCATAGGGATGTTGTTGACAGTTTATTGGGTAGAAAACATTCAGTCACCTTCCCAGCCTTTTTAATTCGTATTGGATTCTAAACTCCCACATCTAGGCCCTTGGGCATTTTCCTTGATAAAACCCTCCTACCTTCCAGTCCAACAAAGACCAAAGACTTTGGATATGAAATTTTTAAAGTAACCACTGAAGAAGAGGCTTCAATTGTGGCAGCCCAACTGGCAATCTGTGGAAGGCCACATGAATCGCTCAGAGATAACGCCCTTGCCTTTCACCTTGCGGTCACCAGTTTGAGTCAAGCAGAGATTAACAGTGTCCAATGGTTGTTATCATCGGATGATGGCTTGGGAGCTGATATGAAATAAATTGCTAGTATCTTTCGTCTACTTGCCTGAGGTCACCCAGTTCAGACTATTTTAGGACCAGATCCAAATCTTGACTGCAATGGTGACTCTAAATGGAAACCTCTGCAAAAGGATCAAATGCTAAATAAACCCACAGATTATACTTCCCCTTGCACTAATGGAAGATATCCCCTCCGACAAGGCTGGAAGTAAGCTGGAGAGTTAGGGTTGGGAAAAATGGACAAGGTCTGTGTATTAAGAATCACTGGCCTGTGTGTGTTTAATTACGCCCTTGTCCCCTACAGGTGATTAAACCATTGATCCTGACTCTCTCTCCTTTGGACGGTGCAGCCAGACCCTCCTTCTGACTCATCTTCTATTTCTATTGTTTTCTCCACCTTTAAGGGAAATTTTTAAAAAGTTTCCAATACAGCCAGGCCTGGTGATACATACCTGCAATCCCAGCATTTGGGAAGCAGGGGCAGGAAGACCACTTCATGTCCCAGACCAGCCTGATCTACACCACAAATTGCAGCCAGCCAGGGTTACATAAAAAGATACTGTCTCAAAAAACCAAAACTAAATAAACAAAAGAAAACTCTTTCAATAGAAACATTGAGGAATTGAGGTGTGGTTGGTAGTTTAAAGGAGAGAAAAGTAGAGAAAAATAACACATCAATTTGACTTAATTTTCCTAAATTTTTCATTAGAGCCAAATAATTATTTTGTTGTTTTGTTTAAGTGGATTTTATGGTCTAAATGAAAATACTTGTTTAAAATTTCAACTTTTATCATGTGTGTGTGTGTGTGTGTGTGTGTGTGTGTGTATAAGTGTATTGGGGGAGGCTGTACACAGAGCCTTGCAGGTATTAGGGAGTGCTCTACCACTGAGCTTTATCCCAGCCCTGAATTTTCTACTTTACATTTCATTTGCAAACACTACCAAGATTCACTCTTATTTAGTCCTTTTATTAATTTTGAATTTATTTTATAGAAACAAATAGAAAACCATTCAAGTCAGGCCCTACCTGGAGAGGACTTAGAAATACAAGAAGTTTGCGTTCCATTATATATAAAAAGAAAAAAAAAAAATTTCTTTTTTTTTGTCTTTTTGAGACAAGGTCTCCCTGTAGCCCCAGCTGGCCTGAAACTCACTATGTAGACCAGGCTGGCCTTGAACTCACAGAGATTATCCTGCCTCTGCCTCCCAGGTGCTGGGATTAAAGCAGAGCACCTCCATACCCTGACAAAAAAATTTTTTTTAAAGAAGTTAAAGGTAGTTTACATTTTACAGGGCTGTTATCTTGTCCAGTTGATTCTGAGAAACAAGCCTTTATCTCCAAGTTCATGGCTCATTAACATCATATGTGTAGCATAAAGGGAGCGGCTCTTAATTCAAGGAGGTTTCAGATCCTTAGGTAAACTTGACACAGGCTGTAAACCTACTCAGGAAAAACTACACTGCATACATGAACAAAACCAATGTTCCATATAATTGGCTGAAGGAATTGGCTCATTCTAGGAAACTTACCTATGGGCAGCTATTCCCAAAGGAGCCTGAACCACAGGTTAAGAATTTCTGAAAAGGGATCAAATCAATGTCTTTTTCAAAAAAATTTTTTTACATATGTTTTATTTTTGCATGCGTGTAGCCAACAAGTGCCATGGCACACATGTGCAGGTCAGAGGACAACATTCCAGAGTTGTTTCTCTCTTTCCATCCTGTGAGTTCAGGGAATTGAACTACTGAGCCATCTCAGGAGCCCCTTGGATATCTTTCATAAAAGTCTATATTACTGCTCAACAGTCTTTTCTGTACATGTGACGGAAAAGAGGGCAACAAGGCAATGTGCCCATATAAATGACCAGAAATCCGTTAGTGATTTAATCAACTCAAATTATGTTGTTGAAAATGGTGAATGCCTGGTCATGCCAAATTCCCCACTTCTCTACCTCTGAATCAGAGGACCCTAGCCAATAAACAGTTCTAAAACTAAATACAATCTATGACTTTAAAAAAAAAAAAAAAGAAAAGATAATTAACCAATAGACCAATGCTTGGGAACCTTATAAAATGTCAAGTGGTCAACTTAGGCTGGAGTTTAAGCCAGAATCAATTTAACAAGCCAGAAGAGATTCTGAATGACTCATTTCAATTACAAACTAACAATTTTTAAAATTAATGTATATATTCCTCTTTCCAAAATTACAAAATTTCATTAGACTTCAACTTAAAAATATTTATTTAAACACACACACACACACACACACACACACACACTCTTGTCCAAATATCTGCCTTATTAAAATTTTCCTAATGCTAAGCAATAAGTTTGATTGGAACTCTGGATCAAAATTAAGGTGATTAACCATACTTGAATTAGTAACCTGTTGATGTTCAAAATACTAAATGGAAACTTGTTTTAGGCCAATCCGTTAAACCAGCCGTCTAAATGGGCTCTGGCACTGGGTACCGGGCTGCTCCATGTACCAGCTGGTGAGGCTTCGAATTGGAAACGGAAGCCGCTGTCAGCCGCTCTATGCCCTGGGGGCTCGGCTGGGAGCACTTCCGCAAGGACAAGGGACAGCACGGACTGAGTTCCCCGGCCCTGGCACACTAGGTTCCGGTTCCGGAATGCAGGCCCATGCCAAGCCCAAAGCCCTGAAGCCAGACCCATCTCAGGGCTTTTCACCACAGCAGGGAGCTGGAGGGAGGAAGCTTGGACTTCGCAGCCCGCAGGCTTGGAGCTGTGCGGTGGTGTGCAGAGGGCAGGGCGCCCACGTGCTCTGGCCGAGGGGGCCCGCTGCATCCGGTACACCCCGGTGCCACGGCGCTAGGATCTTCCCGGTTCCGGTGTTTCCTCGGGCCTCCCCCGGAGGGCGGCAGCTCTCGTGCTCTGAGGCCCGAGCTCCGCCCCCGCCTGGCGCTCACTGGCCGCCTCTCTGCAGGGGACCCGGCCACGTGCGGCTACCGGCAGGGCTCTGGTCTCCATAGGTTCGAGGCCGGTTTCCGGGCGTGGTGCCAGTTGGAGGGTAGGATGGGAGGGTCGTGATCCCCGTAGCCCATGCAGCAGGCCAGAGAGCTGCCTCCTCAGCCTTTTGAGGAGCTCTGTGCCTCCCGGGGTAGTCTCCAGACTCTCCAAATGACAGCAGCGTTATTCCAGGCGCCGCGCGCGGGAAGGGGGCTCCCCAAAGGAGATGCAACTATGGACTTTGCAGCCAAAGAAGACCTGGCTTTCTGTGTCTTTTCACGTCGCTTGCTTGTTGAGTGAAAGATGGGAGTGGAGAAAGAGAACACAGTGTTTTTGCCAATATTCCAGGGCAGCCCCGGAACCCGCTCAGAGCCCGCTCGTTGGTGGCACCGAGGCCACGACGAGGGGGGTCTGAAGCGCTGTTGGTGGTGCTCAAAGGCGGTGGCAGAACTCCTTGAATTTTCCCGGTGGTCGCGGCTGACAGTGGCAAAGCAAGCAGTCACAAGGGATTGCCCTCCGAGCTAGCCCCAAACTAGCCTGAGGCCAGAGGGCGCTGGAGGCTAGTGGGACATCCCCAGCAAGGGTCTTGAACTTCCAGAGCCACACCTTCAGGGCATAGCTTCATTAAAACCAGGGAAGGCAGGGACAGTGGCCCGTAAGCTGCCCCCTTACACCTGAAGGTGACCTTACACCCACAGGCAAGTTTTTCACTTCCCCATTCCAGAATTCTGAGGTTGTTAAAGAGGTTAAATGAAGAACAGAAGTCTCAGGCTTTGCTGAGAAGAATGCCTTTTCTTAAGAGCATCACAGCTAAAAAGTGGTTTGGCTATAAGCTGATAATGGGGTAACTGTGGTCAGACACCCATTCCACAACCTTACTACTCAGAGTTCATGTTATCACATAACGTCCATTAGGCCCTACTAATCCACTGTCAACACATTTCACAGCCATTTGAATGTTAAGGAGATTTTTATTAATGGGCCATGATCCTAAAATATGACTCTTGGTTCTAGAAACATTTTAGCAATTCATGGTTTGGATGAGTGGTCTTTTGGTTGCAACCTGGCCTAAGGTTTGTTGAGATTATAGTTGTGAGACTGGGACAGAGCCTAAAGGAGAACATTCACTGGACCCAAGACCACTCTAAGGACCTACCTTCCAGTCTCGTCCTCAGGATGTAGGAACCAAGGCCAGTACCCACTGGCTGCTGCTCCTGTGGCTCCCAAAGGGGGTTTGCTTGTTCCTTCATGAAAGTTCAAAAAGGGTGAAAAAGCAACTATCAATGAAATGGCTGTTAGAAATGGGCACCTTAATTTTAAAGAAGCCTATGGGCTGGAAATGGCTCCTGGTGGTCAACAGACCAAGGAATCCTTAATCAGACAGCCTGTTTTCCATCCTGAAAACAGGCAAGTTAAGGCACAGGCACTAGAGGGGCAGGTGGCGAAAGATTCCATCGGAATCATGAACATCTTGTCTTCCCCTCAGAGCTCAAGTATACACCCATTCAAACTTTAGCAATTTACCATTATTTTACCATTTTACATTTAGCAATTTGCCATTAGTTTACTATATTCGATTTTCATTTGGTTTGTTTGCTTCAAAATACCATGTTTCCACTAAGAATTGAAGGAGGTTAAGGAATGAAAATAAGTCATAGACCTATGCTGCTTGACTTTCCCTGTAGGAGAAAAACAAATTTTGAAGCTGCCGCCCCTGCTGATAGCCCGACTGCTCTGGCACCTACAGCTATCTTTGCCTAATGGGTTGGACCTGGTGAGGCTCCTTTATTTGAATTTGCTTATTGTTGTTTGCAGTCAACAGCAGGTTGGTTTTTAAACATAAAACACACTGCTTCAAGGAGAGGAAGTCTGGCTGATTCTCTTTAGCATGGGGGTTGGGGGAGAGGGCTCCCTCCATAGTGAGACTGTTGCATAGTAGCGGGCCTTTCAAATGCATGCCTGCCTCCTCCTCCTCTGCAGCCACTTCTACATACAGAAGCTTCTGGTTCCACTTCCTTCCATCAGAAAAACTACCTTTTCCAAAGAATGTGTACGTTTTGCTTGAATCGAGTGAAAAACAATTTTAAAGAACGCTATTCAAAGTCTGGTATTCCTATTAGCAGGCAGTTGGGAAGAGATGCTCCAAGCAATCCCAGCAACGTGTCCCGATACACTGGTGCGTCACCGTTTCACATGTAATGTTAATTCTGTCCGAGACAAATCCTATAATCTGTGCAGTTGCAGGGCCAATCCCAAAAATATGGGGTAGTTCTTGTTGGGGATTTTGCTCTCCCCGTTGCACAGAAGACTCGAGAGTCTTCGGTCTTTTATATCCCACTAACCCAAAGGCGGAAATGAGGCTTCTGGAAGAATAAGGTTTCTCAGAACTGACAGGGTGCTGGAGGTTTAGGAGGGAAAAACAGGTGCCCTAAGCACCCGCCACAGATCTGAGTATGCAGATGCCGTGATGGAAGCTTGAACCCCTTAGTGGCAGAAAAGGAACAAAGGTCCTTCCTGAAAGTTTCCAGGGAAGTCAAGAATCCAGGCCAGGTCATGCCCAATACACGCAGCATCTTCACATTGTTTTCTACGACATCTGCTTCTATTTGCCTGGGATGCATCGGTTGTCTGCCCATGTTTTTTGTGCACCTCTTTTTCATGACCGAAAACACATCTCTGTATGCAATCAGCACCACCTAACCCTGGCAAGCTTGGTTTGGGGTTTCAGCTTTACCCCATAACAACAGCGAACTTCTCACCAGGCGTGAGATACGGATTCGAACATGTGGGTGTACCGGGGCTGGCCGCTTCTGGTTACGTTGGAGACCCGCACTTGTGTGAGGCCTCTGCACTGCAGGTAACCAGAACCCGCTGCCTTGGCAACCTGGAGCTTCCCGGGACGCAGACGGGGCCGCTTCCTATTCCAAAACCTACTTCTGGCCCTCAGGGCTGCAGCGCCCGCTGGGTCCAAAGAGAAAAACAGCGTATGCTTGCAGTGAAACGAAACACAGAGGAGTGGGAGTAAGAGGGTGAATTGAGGCTAAGTGCGAACATCTCAAGCTTCCCTGCTCTGTTATTGGGGCTCCCAGCAGCAGAAGGCCGAATCCCCAAGACCCACTACCTAAGCACCTGGGTGTCCTTGGGAGAGTCCCCAAGGACAAGCCCAGCCTGGCCTCGTTTGTGCCTGACAAGGGAGGCCGCGGGCGCCGCAGGAGCCTGGTGGTGGGAGTGACGGACTTCCCCCTTGGTTGTCCGGAGGAACCGTCCCCTCCGGAACCGTCTGCGGAGCATGCTTCCCGGAACCCGACAAAGCCGGCGGCCTCCGGCCCCCTCCGGACTCGTTTTCGCAGGGCTGGCCGGGTGGAAGCCGCTCGCTGGGCTCTGCTTGGGTCTTGGCGTTAGGTCCTTCGCCCACGGGGCACTCTCCTTCCGACCCTACAAAGTAACTTGACCCCTGAACTCTGTCGGGGCTGAGGTGTCCCAGCGACTCGACCCCCCTGTGGGCTGCGACCCTGAAGGCCGGACTCGCGGCAGCGGGTGTGGCGGGGCGAGGTCGCTCCCTGTGGGCCTGGCCGCGCGGCCTCGGCCCCGGGGCGCCCTGGAGGCCAGGGTCTGGCCGCTGCGGAGCTCAGCCCCGCGTGCTCCGGGTCTAGGAACTGGGCTGAAGCGGAGGACGACGTCTTGAGGGAGGGCCTGGGCCTCTCGTGGGCCGCACAGGAAAAGAAGAGGGCCACCAGGCCAGAGCCCCCTACCCCGGCCTTCGGCCCGCAGGGCTGACTGCAGCCCAGTGTGCAGCCTTGGCCTGCAGGGCCCCTGCGGCCTCCACCCCAGCTCCGACCCCCACTGACTTCCCAGGGGCAGAGATGCGATACTTTCCCTACAACACTACAGTTGGCCAAAAGGTTAGGAAAAGGTAGCCCTTTAAAAAGGGTCCCCGCCTCCCTCAGTGGACCGCCTGGACCAAAGCCTGGCACCCTGGCCTCCGGCTCCGGTTGTCTTTGTGTGGGGCTAGGGTGGGCACACCCACAGAAAAGGTGAGATTACAGGGAGCTGCGCGTGCTGGTGAGCCTAAAACCTGGAGGTTTCGAAAACCGGAACTTAACTGGCTTGATTGAATTTCTCTTCTTATCTACGAAGGAAGAAACACTCCCTAGGTGAAATGCAAAGAGCCAGGAATCTTGGTGGGAAAGATAAAGGTTTGGGGCCACAGACCTTTGTAAAGCCAGTCCCCACCCCTTCGCCTCTGCCCTCCTAAACGAAAGATTTTGCGGACTCGCTTCCGGTTAATTGCCGAGATGTGGTTGAAGCGGCTCCCTGACCCATTTGGAGGACTAGTCACTTTAGTACCAAGTCTCACCATTAAGGGGTTTATTAACGTCATTAAATCCGGAGCAGACTAGGAGTGGCGGGCAGCACTCTGGATGTCTTTAAGCCAATGCTTGCTTCCGGCCCCCTCCCTTTGCATTTGGTCGGGAGAATTCATTTCTGCTTTCCCGCCGTCCATTTAAAGCGATTAGCTGAGTGGTCTCGGTTAAACGAAGTTTCGAAAAGGTGTTGGAAAAATTAGAGAATGCTCACGAGACCTCTCATCTCATTTTCAGATGCAGGAGAAACCGAGTTATTTGTTAATTGCCAGTCATTCTGTTTTTTACACGGGTTTTCATTCTCTAATAAGGTATCCTGAAAACCGAAGGCAGGATGAGAAATGGTTTATTTTGGATCTCCTTTACTTACTGTTGATCGAAAAAAAAAAATGGAAATTAAAAGTGTAGATCTGGGAAAACCTTAAAGACTCTCCAAGGTTGTCTCAGGGAAAACTACAGTAGGGTAGGATGAATCTTATCTCCAGGCCCCATGATCTGCCACCGGGCTTTGCAGTCGGTTGTAAACTATTGAGTTTCCTTTAAGCAGTAAAACAGTTTTACTTATTAGAAGATTAAATGGGGTTCAAGAGCACAGCCAGGGATGGAAAATGAAGGAGCCAGAAAGCAAAATGGTTGCAACTGCTAACCTTCATTTAAAGAGTTACAATCAAAAGTCAGTGAATTTTGGTCAAATTTAAGAACATAAGTAGTTTAAGGTGAAATTAAATATTGCTTTTACCCGAGGAGCACCATGATCATTGACCATTTTTTTCTTTTCTGGTGACTGGTACAACTGAAAAGGAACCCCGAGTTTTTTAACCTCAGCACTTAAAAAAATACTGACCAGGATGCCTTATGTTCAGCTACTGAAATTATAGGTTTTTAAAGTTTTCTGAAACTCTTTTGTTCAGAAATCATTTCTGCCTGAATTGCTTTCAGATTCTGATTACACTCCCTCTCATGTTTACCTCAGCCTTTTTTTTTTTAAGTTAAAAATCCCCTAAGAGAATAGAGACAAATTCTTGCCATTTTTATTTTCTGAGACACTCCATTTTTTCCCTGCCCTCTTAAAAAATTGGTCTATCTAAAAAAAAAAAAAAAAATACTAATAAAGTGCCTAAGAAATAATTCAAGCTTGTAGCAGGGAAGGAAAGAAGAGGCTAATAACTAAGTAGGAGGTGTAACTTCAATTTTGGAGCATCCTGATGGAAGTCACCCAAGTTTACAAACCACTGTCATTCATGTCTAGTTCATTCACATCTTAGCAAAAGGAAAAAGTAAAGGCAAAAGGAGTAAAATTCCTAGTTTCCTCTCTGCCCAACTAAAAACCTTTTGGGGAAGGTGAGGCTGAACATAGACTTTTCATTCATAAATAGTAGTGTAAAATTAAACTAGACCCAACATTGTGCTAGAACCATTTTAATATAATTATACATATCTGCCAAATCGGAGAAGGTTTATGCATATATAACTTCCAGTTAACATCTGCAAGCATAAACGACAAAGATCTCAGTTTAAAATCCATCAGGGTCAGAGCAATTGACCAATGTCTCTTTACTGCAGGCTTACCAACAGTAAATTACAGGTGAATTAGGTCCTTTTTGCCTCTTCTCTCTCCTTGTCCGGAGACATCTTGCCGTTAAGTTTCAGTGCAGCTCACCTCCAGCCAAAGGTAATCTTTCTAGATCAATATTCAGTTGCTCTGAATTTTGCTTGTAATTATAACCTATTTAATCACATAAGAACCCCTGCAGAGGTGGAGTTCAAGGTTGCATACAATAACAGGAGATCACAGTTTTGAAGTCTAGCACAGATTAAAAACCACAGATGTACCATTTATGTAAGACACACACTGATTGTCTCTTAAACTACATATTGACTCCTTATGAACATTTTTTTTTTAAATAAAGTAGTGCATCTAGGACAATCAGCCGCACAATTCACACAGCCCTGAAAAGTTTTTCAGTGCCAACTACCAGTTGGTCATGAAACGTGAATGAGCTTGAGACACTGTTCATTCCTAAGATTCAACCAAGGATTGGCTAGAACATTGGATCACCTCTGCTTTTGAGGGCTATGACCTTCCTCCCCTCCCTCATGACTTAGTTTTGTTTGATTTTTATTTTGAATAGAGTTTGGTTGCACATGGCTAGAATATATTTTATCAATCACTTTGCAAATCAGAAAAACCAATGATCTAAAACTATGACAGAATCTTAAGTAGATTGTTTTGTCCATTTCAGGTGCTGGTTGATAGGCCCCTCTAAGGCCCTTCATTTTTCCTTCTATGCCTCTCGGAGCTGTGATCAGAGGAGTCTGAGCATCATCCCATCTAACTCTTTTAACCAATGCCTGGCTAAAACTGGAATGTCCAGCCCAGCATATTTAAAAATCACCCACAAAAGAGGTTCTACAGGTCTTCACAAAACCTGGAATTTCCATGAGGATGTCTGATCTTTATAATCCAAGCAGTCAGCATTGAAGTTAAGCTTCCAGGAGGCAGTTTGGTCCTTATAATCCAAGCAATCAGTGGTTGAGTTAAAACCCAAGCTTGAAGCTCCATATCCCTGGGTGGAAAGAGAAGCTGGGGACTGATTGAGATGGCTGGTAACTGCATTGGTACCCATGGGACTGAGAGCGGCCCCTGGTCCAGGAAGCTGGTGATGCATAGGGGTCAAATAAGATCCACAGTCCATGCCCCCAAAGTAGGAAGTTGAGCCAGCATATCCTTGACTATAACCTGAAGCCTGAGTATAGGTCATGGGATAAGACCTCTGCATGCAGGAGGAGGAGGTGGACAAGGGGTCTGACAGTGGGGAGATGGAAGCTGGGCTCCAGATAGACACTGGAGCACTGCTGCTGGCAATGGTCGGGACTGAGGTGCTAGAGGGGGGAGTGAACTGGCCACTTGTTCCACTCTCTGAACTCACTTCCCGGGCTGGAGAGGTCTTCTTTTTGGCAGGTCTTACTTTGTTTTGACCTCCATTCTGTTGCTGCTGCTGTTGTTGGCGGCACTTAGCTCTTCGATTCTTAAACCATACCTTAAAAGGGAAAGAAACTTCTTTAATATGGATTTAATAACTCCCTAAGTACAAAAGTGGTCCCAGATTGTAAATCTGTCCAGCACACCCAGATGAGCTAAGGAGACAATTTTCTTTGCACTCTCAAACTTCTCGAATTGTGCGAAAGTCAGGAAATTTCATCTAATTCCTAGTTTACAACAAGAAAATTTAAGGTACTCAATCTAATTATAAGATTAGATTGTCATGCTTTCCCATTTCATCCCTTCTAAACACATATATAGACCCAGTTCTATTTGGGGATGATATCACAATAGAATAGACTGTATCTGCATCTTTTATCTCTGACTGAATGCAGTTTACATTCCCCTGTCCAGGAAGCAATTGCTAATGTGGAAGCTGGTTCCGTGACCTAACATTTTGTCTCTCCTAGACACACAAAAGACATCTCCAAGAAGACATAATCCTGTGGAGAAAAAAGACCCAAGCCAGTGTCTGCTGAAAGTTGGTTTGTGGTGAATGGAATGATTTGTATAGCTTGTTTTGAGCTCAAAGATAGACCTTAATACCAGTCTTTGAGACTCAAGTCTGTGCCTTCAGATTCACTCACTGCATAGATTCTCTTCTCTACACTATGTTCATTGGTTTGTCCACTTAAAAATCTGCCTGCAATTCTGAAAATTCTCCTTACAACCCTTGTGTATGTCTTCAATGAAGGAGCTGTGTTTGGTGTGTGAAGGAGCTGTGTTTGGTGTGTGAAGGGAGTTTATGAAAAACTACTGGCATTTTTATTGGCTATCAGTCCTTAGTCACCCTCTTAAAAGAGCTCTCCATATGGGTGTTGAAAATGTGGCAAAAGTGCTATTCCCAAAGCCAGGCTCAAGGCCTCCACCTTTCAGAACTAGTTTGCTTGTTTCCAATGAGGACTTTGGTCAAGACTTAGAAGTGCTAAAACTTTTTCCAATCCACTATTAAAAAGCCTGCATTCTGCTTTGTAGTTCACACTGACATCTGGCACTTTCACAAACATGTCCTACCTGAAGGAGAGTGCAAAGTGTGTATGTGGTTGAAGTGTCAAGCCTCTTTCCTGAGAGCTCCATATGGGGCTTGCTTTCCAGTCAAGCTGGTGATTCCCTTTTAGGGTCAAGTTATGGAAGACTCAAGCAAAGAAAGGAGGTAACAGAGCTATTATGAAGGTAAACTTGTCTGTTAAATGATCAAGAACTTAAATGGTGTTCCATCCCCAAGAAGTAAAAAACAAAACAAAACAAAACAAAACAAAAAAAACCAAACTTTTATTGTGTTAACTTATTTGGTAAAGGCACCAACTCTTTCTGACTCTATCACCAAATTTGGCAGGACCTTAAGCAGGTCATTTGCTATATTTCTTTACCAGTTCAAAAGAAAAATCTGGAGCCCAGCATGGTGGTACAGACCTTTTTAAATGTCAGCATTTGGGGGACAGAGGCAGGTGGATATCTGTGGGCTGGAGGCCTGCTTGGTCTGCATAGTAAGTTCCAGGCCAGCTGGTGCTACAGGGAAACACTGTCTGAAAAACACTAAATTAATGATGATGATGATGATGATGATGATGTTTGGAATACCCAGGAGCTAAGCTCCACCCCTACACACACACAGAAGTCAAATATGATTTCCATACAAGGGTCAAAAGACCACATGACTACCCTTGAAATCTGCCCAAGGCTCCCTCTCTGCAACCAGAGACTCAGGAGGGTTCTAGGACTTTCTTTCTTTAGCTCAGTAGCTATACTCTTTGGAACCTGGGCCAGAAGACCCTGGTTTATAGGATTAAGTAGGGCCAGGGAAGCAAAAGAATGACTTTCTGGTTCCTGAATGCTTAAAATTTCAAGCTTTCCTTTGATTGGGGCAAAGACCTGAGGCTCTGTTGGGTTTTCTATATACTAAGCTTTGTGGAGTGGGTAGGGTCAGGAAAAATGGCCTGTCTATGCCAGCCCTACCTGCACCCTGGACTCAGGCAAGTTGATTTTCAGTGCCACCTCCTCACGCATGAAGATGTCTGGGTATCGGGTCTTGGCAAACAGAGCTTCCAGCACATCTAGTTGTGCCCTGGTGAATGTGGTCCTCTCTCGCCGCTGCTTCCGGGGGGTGGCTGCAGGACAAGAAGCCCAGGGCCCTTTAGGGTGGGGGAGCAGTTTCTCAGTCACAGGGCTTTGCCTCGGCCGGATTCCCCCACCTTCCTCCCCCACCTTCCACCCCCTCCCGCGTACCTACCAAGGATCTCCCACCCCTTCCGGAGCCTGACAGGACACACTGCCTCTCCCAGAGCAGCAGCTCACTTTGCCTGACAGAGCGTCGCTTTGATAGATAACAAAATAAATCAAATAACAAAAATCCCCAGTAACACACCCAATTCTGCAAAATCAACCGCCAAGCCACACTACCAACAGAAAATGCTGTTCAGTAAATTTAAGGGTTCGCCAAGGAGTGGGAGCCCTGCGAATATGGGGCCTGTTCCTACCACTTGTAGCATAGCAAGGGCCTCTGTTCCTGCATCTTTAAAATGGGAGCATAATATTGGGAGGTGGGGGTGGGGAGATCTAAACGGAAAGCAAAATGCCTGACACCTGAAAGGAAGCCTTAGGGATTAAGGGCACTGGGCCTGGAGGTTCCAGAAGCCTAGGGTGAGTCGGGCAAAGCTGCAAAGGACAGCGCGAGGGGCAAAAAACTGCTACTTCCAGAGGGACATTTGGCGAAGAATGGGGAGGACGTGGAGACACAAGCAAGGGTGCACTCAAGTGACAAGGGCAGTAAACGTCCATGCTCCAACCCAACGAGTGTCCCCAAACCACTAGTAAGAATGGAGCAATGTGACTTTCTGCAGCTGCTGCAGACCCTGGACTCTCTTTTTCCCAGCCCCTTTTTCTCTCCTGGGTCCATAGATGCCCAATGGCTCTCCAGCCTCCAACCTCGGAGCTCCAGGGAAACAGGGGATCACACCCCGAAGGGCAGGCGACGGGAAGGGACAGGCGAGAAAGTCGCAGGGCTCACTTACCCGGGTAGCCCACGGAGGGGTGCAGCAAGTCCATACCCGAAGTGGTCAGACTCAGCCCATTGACTGCGTAAGGCGGTTGCTTGAGATAAGACATCATGCTAAGGTTGTTTGGAGGCGCAAAGTCAGCCCAAATTGGGGGGACCCAGCCGGACGGTCTCGATTCGCCTGGAGTGGACAGGTTCAGGGTCCTTGGTGGATGGGTTTGGAGTGGTGGAACTAAGGGCAAAGGAAACAGAGGGGCTGGTTTACTGCTTCGGAGGGAGCAGCTTCGTCCACGTTGCGTCACTAGCTAGAAAGAGCCGGGGCTGGGCAAGGCACAAGCTTTTAAAGGACTTGCAGATGCTTCAACGCCCCCCACCCCCGCCACACACACACCCCAGCTGCTCTGAAACTAGGGGGGCTGGAGGGAGACCAGATAAACCTGTCTTCCCCACCCCCACCCTAAACTTAAAAAAAAACGAAGAAAGCAATTACAATCTGCCTGCCCCCAAGAACAAAACCCCACGCCTTCAAATGCACACACTGCATTCCTATCCCAACATTTGCATAGGACTCATTGGCTGCCACTAGCTAATTGTCTCAAACAAAACTTGATTGGGGCCATTTGCAGAGACAAAGAACTCTTTGGTTAAATAAATAATGCTGATAACAAAGCTCAGTGGTGAGAAACAAAGAAACAATTGAAGAAATCTACCTCTCCCCAGACTGTTGCCTTTCCACGGCAGAGATTTTAATTATCTTAGCTTTTTACCACTTTCAACTGCTGCGAACCAAAAATGTCAATTCATTTAACATCTAAAATACCAACTTGCTGAACAACAAACTTGAGAAAACTGCCCAACCACTATTATTCCACATTTGAAGTCATTTCCAGTAATCATTTTCACCTAATTAGTAGTCTGGATAATTAGATTTTGAGGTAAGTAACAGATTTATTAGAGTTTTGGAGAACCTTGATTATATATATCCAAAGAACTAAAGCTAAACAAACAAGTATTTAACTTTTAAGCGACAGCCATCAAATATTTAATTTAAACATACTGCAAAAACAAAAACAAAAAAGTCTTCAAAAAAAAAAAAAGTCTGGCACAGAGCTTGCCAAAAATTCTTAAGTAAAGTTAAAATCCCACCAATCAGATAAACGACAGGCCCCACATTTGCAAGTCTGGAGGGCACACATTTGTAGAGCAAGCTGCTTCCACATTCATTTTGATGGAGGGGGCTGCAGATTCTGGGGAAGGCGCATTTTTTGGACCTTTGGGTTCTCAGAGGTGGCAGCCGTTTCCTGTTAACTCGACCTGCCTTTTCCACATGTTAGTTTTGAAGAAAGTAGATCAACACCCAAAGTTCTGGAACTAATAGATTTGTCTCTCTACCTTTCAAATATACTACAGTTGCAAGAACAAGAGCTTGGAAGAAGGAAAAAAAAGAAAGAGAAGTTATTTACTTTCTTAGGGAATCTCCCTCCAGGAAGTATGTTAATATAGGCAGGCAGTTTGCAAGTCAGGCTTTTATTTTCCTAAAATATTGCACTTAGCTTGCAATGATCTCTACTTTGAAACTTTGACACTCTGGGAGATTTCCTTAAAATGGCAGATACAAGATTTAGAGTTCTCTCTCACTTTTCTGAGGGTCTCAGTAAATTTTAAGGACTCTAGGTTTTCATATTTATGTTGCTTCGGACATCAAGACAAAAATCCCACAAATGGGACCACTGTGACCTCTTCCTTATTTAAATTCAGAACACAAGTCATGTTTTCCCACCCTGAGATTGGATTTCATGTAATTTTTAAAATGCTCTTCTTGGAGGTTTTGAGTATTTATCCTTAAAATTAATTTAGTTGCTCTTGCAAAGATTTTATGTTCCGTATACCTCTTTTCAAAAATGCAGCTATTTGCAGTTTATAAAAAAAAATAACGTTGTTTAAAAATAGTCATTGCTTATTTAAATAGTCTCTAAAGTGGAGTTCTTTTTAAATATACTCTTAGTGTCTTGGAAAGTTCTGAGCAATTATACAGAAACCTAAAATCATATCAGATGTTGAGATGGGCAAGTGTCTACCTCACACCCAATTAGAAACGCCTGACACACCACACAATAAAGTAGCACGTTCCACCATCAAAAGCAAAAACCAGAACAAGATCCTTCTTGCAACTCCAAAATTGTTAAAACATCCCAGGTCAAACTGTTTTCACTTTTCCTCCTGCATATAAGGGGGGTGAGAAGGGGAAGAAAAACAAAAACAAAACCACCAGGACTTCCCAACAGCCAGCCTAGGTATGCACACTCACTGCTTGGTGACCGGGCTGTGGGCCCTTCCATCTAACTTTCCCAGCTTGGTAAGGATGCCATCCTCGCTTCTTCATACACAGCGCAGACGTGGAGAAAGAAACGCCCTTTCAAAGACACTAGCCTCAGTGTGACCGCTATCCAGCCGAGGTGGCCTCTGAAAACTCATACCTAGGAGCAGACGGCGGTAGCACGGCGAGTCCCCGGGTACCCGACCTCTGATGTGAGCGGCTCGGTCTGGCGTCCCTGTGTCCCTGCCCAACAGCCCCGCAGCCCGGCAGCCCCGGCGCCCGAAGTTCAGCTCCACTGCCTGCGCCGGCCTGCGCAGCCTTATATATAACGGTCAATTCGTGCAATCTGGCGCTTCCCCCTCCACACCCCCTCCCAAGTTTTTTTTTTTTTTTTCCTTCAAGAAGCCCATCTACCAGTTGCTGTGTCCTCGCTCAATAATAATTACCTCGTCCGAGAATTAATTATAATAAATGTTTTCTTGATAAACTAACGAGATAATCCGAGGGGCACACGTCCCTTAATTACAGGCCGTCGTGCTCAGCTCTGCTTCTCGTCCTGGCGGATTAATTTTCTGCATGATGGAAAGGAAACAAAACTATGTGGACTGGCGACTGGCCTGGGGCTGGGAGGACAACCGAGAGCCGGAGAAAAGAAAGAAAAGATATGTTGGCATCGCGGAAAACAGCCGGCGCTGGCCTCTCCCGGGCTAAGTCCAGGGAAAGTTTCTGGCCTCAGGGAAATCAACAACTCCACCATCCGCGAGGGAGGGGTAAAGAAACTTGCCAAAAGGGTTGGCCTTGGCTATTAATTATGGTTCGAAGAAGCACGGATGCTAGGTCTGGAAGGAGAGGCCTGGGTGTCTACCTCACTTGGGGGGGGGGGAGTTTACTCTTAAGCCCTCTCTAGTAGTAG
>NW_008343385.1:4909269-4939382 GCF_000622305.1 Nannospalax galili | reverse complement strand
CGGGGGGGGGGTAGAGTTCCGAGGTGTACTGGAGAAATGGTGATCCCCGAAGCACTACGACGGAAGGCAGAGTTTCAGGGATGAGAGTCATCTCGCCCAATCCCCTCCCCAACTGATCCGCCACTGCAGGTCCACGCAGCCCGGCCTTCTCTCCGCACGCAGCTTCTCCGTAAAGGACGGATTCGGACCAAGCTCTTGGGTTTAAAAAAAAAAAGGCTCCTGCAACCGGCCTTGGGCTTAAAATAGTCACTTGAAAGCACAGCTCTGCGACTTCCTCGGAGTTTGCCGCGCGCCGCCTCGCCCAGGCCGGGTGCTGGCAGGGACCTCGGATGGCTCTCCCGCCGCAGGCCGAGCGCAGAGGCTGGGCCTCGGCGAACCCCTCCATCCCCAGCCGGCCTTAACCCAACCCTTCTCTTTGTCCCCGAGCCTGGGAAGACAGCACAAGAGCGCGCAGCAGTCTGCCGGTACCTAGTCCCAGAACAGCCGAGGTCCCCAGTGGAAGGATTCCCGGGTCTCTGACTCCAGAGCAGCCGGGGCCCCTGGCCGCCACTTCTGACCGCACCAGGTGCGCGCGGAGCGCTGCGGAGGGCGGGCCCGGATCACCTGGCACAGCCACCTTGAAAACCCAGTCTAACGAGCGGCCTCAGTCCGGTGACCCGAGCCAGGGACCACGGTGACCATGTGCGGCGGCGAGGGTGGAAGAACTGCACCCCTAGAGATTCGGGGTGGGAGGGTGATGCGAAAGAGTGAGGGGACTGGAGGCTTTTGGAGAGGCAGAGAGCAGAGCAGCTCTACGCTGAGGAAGAGGGGACCGAGATCTTAGAGATCTGGGAGCGCAGCGAGGACCCTCCGCCTGCGCTCTCCCGCCTTCCCGGTTATCAGCTCAGGTTTCCCCTCGCGTTACTTGGGCACAGACTGGAGGCTCGATCGGCAACCCGCGGCCCCCGCCGACTCGTACAGGAGCCTGGCTTCCGGCCTTAGGAAGCGCCTACCTTATTGTTTTAATCTACCAATCTGGCTACCTTTGCATCGGTCTGACATGGACTCTGAAAAACGTCCTTGGGATCGATCCAGAGCTCTCCCACTAAACCTAGGGGAATGGCGGGGGGGTCGCAAAACGCAAAGACCGTACTGAGAAGCCATGAATAGTATGGACCCAAGAACAAAACCACGAACAAAACCCCTCCACAACACCCCAGATTAGACTCAGATTAGACTCAGATTAGACGTTCTGCAGTGGCGGCGACCCCCGGGAGCTTTCTCTCTTTCCCTCCCACTCCCGCCCTCTTCTACAGATAGTCAATTTTTTGTAACGGTCATTATTTCACCTCAAAATTCTCACTAGAAAAAAATACATCGGCCTTCAGAAGACCTCCACGTTAGCAGAGTTGCATGAGAAGGTCTATTGGCGGTGCGGGGATCATGGCAGACAGGACACACAGATACCGCATAGACAAGACAGATGGACACTTACCTTACAGCCGCATTGGAGGTTAGAAAAGAAAAAAAACCAATTATCCTTCAAAATTCCAAATAGTCAGCTATCCTAAAAGAAATCAAGAATATTGAGTTAAAAACCTCTTCACCCTTCCACAAAAAGTCAAACACAACCAAAAAAAAAATTTTTTTTTTAGAGAACATAAAATGAAATGGCCTGAGTTGTAAATAAGCGTGTGTTCCCCTACGATACATACAAAGTAGACGTGGAGAGTGAGAGCTGCTCTAGCGACTTTTATTTTTAATAGCAGTGGAGACTGAGTTGGAGCTGAGGAAGGTTCCGCTCTCAGGGAGATTTGCTGAGAAAGCGCCTCTCTGGCAACTTTTTGACGCAAACTCTCCAACCAATGGCAGGGAGAGAATGATTGACACATCTAAGCCAGAGGGAAAATAATAAAAACACACAACAGGGGGAGGAAAACAGGCCTCTGCTGCACGGGGGGACGAGCAGGCAACAAATCCAGGCCTCCGACATTACCAGAATGTTCTTGAAAAACACTGGGCTGAGCTTAAAATATACATTATGGGCCGGAGCATGTGAACTAATTGTACAATTAAAATGATGGACAGGAAGGCCTCCCCTGACCTTCTCTTCTTTTTAGTCCTTTACACTCTTTTCCTGTTCCTCTTTCTTTTTTGTTTTTATTTTAGAGAAGGGGGAGAAAGAACATCAAAGCAATGTAAGACAGGAAAATAAAAATATTTAAGTCAACTCGGGAGGCAGAAGCAGGCGGATCTCTGTGAGTTCAAGGCCAGCCTGGTCTACATAGTGAGTTCCAGGCCAGCTGGGCCTACTGGGAGACCCTGTCTCAAAAAGACAAAAAAAAAAAAAAAAAAAAATTTTTTTCAGTCAAGTCTGGAGAAAGGTGGGAGGGGCATTTAACTGGGTTTTCGATGCCAATACTAGCAACGAATACGTGGCAGAACTCAAACCCAGACTGAGGCTTAAAAACACGAGTGTGTCCTCTTAAACTGGGCCAGACCGCGCTGAGAGCAGAGAGGAGGAAGGAAGGAGGCCCGGGACTGAGGTGCAGACATTGAGAGGAGACCGCGAACAAACTACGCGGAAAAGCTCAGGGCCCTCCCTATTCTTTAACCCCTTACAAATACCCCTTGGTCCAGGAGCTCAGAGTTTCTGCGCAGGATTTTTCAATTCAAGAAGCCCAGAGCAAAGATTGGGAACTCACAAATCTAACCCCAAGGCTGGCTGGGGGGAAAGGAGGGCTCGTTCTAGCCTCCCGGGTGCGAGTGTGGCGGGGGGGCCTCCGAGTCTGGGGATAGAACCTTCGGAGTCTGGGGCTGAAAGCCGGGAGGCTGGGATGCATCCCTGACCATCCGGACCCGGGAACCCCCTCAATTCTTTTTTTCCGGGTCTAGAATCGAGGACCCGACAGCTTTCGCACGAATCCGTGTTTCCTAGAAAAGCAGAAACAGACTGGGCGGAGTATTAGGGGGTGGGGGGCAAACCCAACTGCTGAGTGTGTGTAAATGGGGGTGGAGTGGGGGTGGGGGGAGAAGACAGCTTTTCCCTCACAACTCCCAGAGCAGAAAATAAAATAAAATAAAATCTCTTTGTAAACGCCGCCCCCCACACCCACCACCATTACCACCGCCACCACGGCAAGTGGGCCCAAGGAAACAGCTCGCTGCCTTTAATTTGGGGACCTATGTTAATGAAGTTGGTAATTAATTCGTCGCTTTGTTGTCGGTTCTTATACTGTATGTGTAATCAAATGTGGCCGTCCTTGGGATTTACAGCAATTAACGAATTACGGGAGTGCGCAAGAGGCAGCAGCTCTCGGCAGCAGGGCTGGGCTCCGGTTCCCGCTCGGCCTGGGGCTGGGCACTTCGCTGCTACAGCCGTCTTGCAGGTGTGTCTCGAGAGCTTTGGGCCCCGGCGTCCCCGCGAGCCCCGAAGCGCCCGCCGGGTCGGTCCAGCTCCTCCTGGGTCCTCCGCATCTCCAGTCCGAAGAAACCCGCTGTCTGTCACGTTCCCAGGAGCCACGACTTTGTGGGGGCCTGGGCTGGGGGGAGGGTGAGTACGGACCTTTCCAGATCACCCCGCCCCCACAATGCTGAAACACCTGGCGACTGTCCCCAAGGCCTTTCATTTGGGAAGGGAAAGGGGCACAAATGCCCCAGGCGGTTGTCCCGCCTGGTGCGGGCTGTTGAAGGGCTGGTCGGGGGCTCTTGGTCCAAGTCTCGATATTTAGATGAAGGAAGGGCAAATCCACTCGAATCACTTGAAGATTTTCCTTCCCACCCCGAGAAAAGAATTCTCGCCCCAGTTTGATCATAAAGATGCTGAAAGCATCAAAGAGCGAAAAAGAAAAATGAACATTGTGGATCTGGCGGAGCGAGGCCTTGGGGACAGTGGGGGTGGGGTGAGGTAGAGAAACAGAGCGAGGGCTTGTGAGGTCTTCCAAGTAAATTAAAAAAAAAAAAAATAGAGTGAGCGATCCGTCGGCAGTAGGGTCCAGAGCCGTGGGAAACCCCTCAAGTCCGAAGTAGAGGTTTGGGGATGTCGTCCGAGGTGACCCGGAGTGGCCGAACCTCCCTGAAAATTCCGGAGTGCTATTCGACAGGGGCGGATTTCTGAGGGATGCGGCGTGGGAGGGCTTTGGCCGTCTGCGGCTGGCAGCCAAAGTCCCCGCTTCTCCTTTGCGCTCCAGTCGGATAACTTCGCAGAAATACCCGGCCAATAAACCAGGAGTTTGAAATGGACAGTGTTAAATAAACAAGGGTCTCTTTAAAATTCTCATCCACTTCAGATGTCTAAAGTAAGATTGTGATGATTTTGTCACGGTTTGGTAAATTTACCCCTTTAAGAGGCTTTCATAAATCCCAGAACACACCTTCAGCCAGATTTGAATATAGATTTAGGTTTTAAAACCCCGAAGCTGGAAATACCGCTTTATCAAAGAGAATTTCCCTTTAGCTTAGCAATGTGCTGCAGCTCTTAAAAGATTGGATCTGAGAGAGAGAGAGAGACAGAGACAGAGACAGAGGAGAAAGAACTAGAGACAGAGAGATGCAGGCAAGGGACAGAAGGGGGGCGGAAAAAGACTTTCTTTTTCTTTCTAGAGGAATTCTGCCCAGACTCTCCAGCAGTTGGTAGCAGGCAAGGTTTCTCCTGGGTGTCGCCTGGAAAAGTTGCAAAATTGCTCTTCACCTGTAAGAACACGCTCTTTATCTTCCAGTCTCTTCTTGTCAATTTGGAAATTGCAGACAGCCCGGCTCAGGTACAGTTTCCACAAACTCTGCTCTAGGTCAGGACAAAAGCCACTTGCTTTGGGGGAAGGGGGGCTGGGCTGTTTCACAGAAAACCTTAGAGGCTTGATGGGAGAAAAAGACTCCTTGGATGGAAACTTCTAGCTCTTGATTTTCAGTAAGTTCTTGAACCTTCGATGTACTTACTATCTATTCATTTTATTTCCTTTATCTATGTTTAACTTTTTTCCCCTGTGCTTTTATTTTCTTTCTATGAATCTGACTTATGGTAGCATGCTTTGTGTTTTTAAAGAATTCTCATGAATGAGTGGGTAGGTTTTAATTGCCATGTTTACAATTACCTTGCTAGGCATATGAGATATAAGGGCTTAGAAGCTAGTGAAGAAAAGCAATGCCTAGAGCATGGAATTATTTGTCAAAGCTTGCATGCAGTTCTCAGATTATGGCTGTTACTCATATTTTGAAATCTAGATTCATATGTATCACCAACTGGGCTTATTTTTCTCTCTTCCACATGCCAGGCTAGTTTAAAATATTCCAAACTTTCCTCCAAGTTTATTAACTATGAGGGTGGGTGGGGGAAGGGTAGAAGAGAGCAGTCAAAGGATTCTTGCAGGCTAATTAAAAAAAAGAAGAACAAAATCCATATTCCAGGAGAACACAGCCTCTCAGGGGAAAGGAGCCAGTTAGACTCCCTGAACATCAACTTTGGAAATATGAAGATTAATTTCAAATCTTTTGAGCAATTCAGTGGACAGTGGGGGACCACATTTTGTCTTAGAAACACCATGGTACTTAGAAAGAAGTCATTCTTCATTAGGTTTTCAGATATGACTTTATGAAAAACTTTACCAAGATTAATTCTGATTAATTTTTAACAGGATTTAAGATTGATAATATGGGCAGAATTGGGGGGGATACAAGGCAGCAGATCACTTATGAATTAAGCTGGGGTCACTCAGTCCCTCTATTGGGGTTGCCTCAGAAAAGAGGGTAAAGGAGAAACAACTTCAAAGATAGGATTGTGCTGTCTTGATAAAAGAGTAGGAGGCAAACTCCAAATGAAAAAAAGAGGAAAAGAGGACCATGTTGTTCCGGAATGAAACGGATTAAGACTGTGTGACAAGTGCGAGATGTGGGCTGTGAGACATTTATGAGCTGAGTGTGCACGAGGAGCTATGCGCTTGTCTGAGGAAGTGTGGGGACTAAGGGTGTGTGCTGAGCAGGGTTAGGATAAGGATAGGAAGGGCTTGTGTGAGTGTGTGTGTGTGTGTGTGTGTGTGTGTGTGTATGTTGGGAATGTGGATGGATTGATAAAGGGTGGTGGCTGTCAGTTTACATAATTTTCATCTGCTGGTGCTGAAGTTTCCTTGAAATCAATTCTACTGCAGGCAGCAGCCTTGGGCTTACAGAGCTGATATAAAACAACCATTACAGTCCAATATCTTGCCTGTTTGCAAACTTCATTTAAAACTGGGGGGAAAAGACCCAGGAATGGTTTTGTAAGAAAGGAAAAGAAGAAAAGAAAACCACAGTGAAGCTTTAAACTAGTTTGGATAAAACTCTAATCTTTTATTTGTAACCTTTTACAAGCTTTATTTCCCGTATATGAAAAGCTTCTTTTATATGGGCATGACAGACTTTCTCTTTGGATTTTTAATTAGAGCCCATCAATTGTAGCCATATTTAAGAATCAATATAAAGTAATCCTTCGAGATGGGATAAGGTTTTAATCGAAAATCTAATTTCCCACTCTTTGCAGATCATTTTAAGGAGCTAGTTGATTAAAAAAAAAAAAAAGAATTCAATATTTAAAAAGACATAACACCCCAAACCTGGAAAAGATTGTGTGTTCAAGAAACCAACTCATGTTGCTTACAAAGAAAAAGTCTTCCTGTTGTGGGAACTTCTTTCTTCTACTTAGAAGAAATTGGCTTATATATATTTTTTCAAATGCTATTCTCTAATGTGGTTCTTATTAGAGTGCTCACATTGATGGGGAGAGAATTATTTGTTTGAAACAGTATTTCACATGAAAAAAAATAATAAATTTTTATCAACAAAGAATACATAGCTCCTGATAGAGCCCTTTCATTGTACAGCCCCCAGCTCCCAAGATTAGAGAGTGAGCAGTGCACTTTTCATTTTTGTTCATAGATCCAAACTTGGCACTTTCACATCCAAGAAGGAATGTGTCTGATTCATTTTAAAACTTCCAATTTAGAATTTTGCCACTTTTACAACAATGGAGAATTTGCTTATTACAAAAGCATAGAATTTTAAACAGGTCTACCATAGTCACTGGCTTTCAGTTTGTCAGAAAGAAAGAAAGAGAAGCAAATAAAAACTAATTGTAGGACGTAATCAACGCACTTTTTTTCTCCTGAATGTTGGAGCTGAGGTGTTCCTTCAAAAGCTGCTGAGCATCTAAATGTGCACAGAACGTTTTCAACACTCACTGCCTTAGTTTGAGAACTGCAACTCATCTGTAAACTAGGAAGGACCTCTCTCTTCCACCCCCCAAAAGTTTATAGAGGCATTTTCAGATAGTCGCTTCACTTGTTTTAATTGTTCTGTTTTAAATACATTGAGGGAAAAAAGCCAAACTCATTGTATTTGCTTTTAAAATCTGAACGAAGTGGGCCTGGAAATGTTTGAGAGCCACGCTTCTCTTTTATCTGCAGAAATTTCAGTTCATTTAAAAGCCTGGCGTTTAATGCACTATATGTTCGCATGGATTTTAGGGAAACCCTCTTGTATTTCTCCATAATCGCGTCTGATGAAAACCTGGGATTTCTCCATTTTTTAAGTGAAAATATAATGCATCTTCATTAGGAAAATTGACTGCTGTGCTGACGACAGTTCTTAATTGAAAAGGCAACCTATTTTAATGGTGTGGTTGAGAAGAAGATTACATACTTTATCCAAACACAAAAGACATTAATAATGAGAACCAGGCGACTGCCATTAACGCTAATGTAGTTGCATCAGTGTCAGGGAAAAGTGCTCCTACCTGAGGTACTGGGTGCAAATTCCCTGGGCTCCCTCCTTCCCCCATTCACCCGCCCCTCGCCTGGGGTTTCTTAAGGCTCAAGGCCGGGGCTGGGCTGTGGTCTGGCGGGATTTTTTCCGACCTGTGTGGCGCGGCGGATCTCGGGCGGGGCGGAGCGGACCGGCCTGAGACTCCCGGGTGCCCGGCTGTCGCGCAAACGTCGCGCCCGCCTGTCCGGCCGCGCGTGCGGAGCCGGGTGAGGGCGGCCGCGGGCCCAGCGCACTGCAGGATTTGGGGGGCTCACAGCCATTTGGTACACGTCGTGAAGTTTAACCAGCTGGGCTGGGCTGGGCTGCCTGGTGCACGGAGAAGTTACGGGGGACATCTTGTCAATCCGAGGTCTGGCAGAGCGAGAACCGTCTGAGCGCACACGGTCACCCGGCCAAGGCACCAAGTTTTGCAAAATGCCCCCTCTGCGGCTCCTCGGCGTGGGGAGCAAAAAGAGCGTGTGCGAGTGCGCCTGGCCCTCGGGGTCTGCAGGTTCGCTCGCGGGAGAGCGTGGGTCTGGGAGAAGGCTTGAGCCCTGTTCTAGAGCCTGGCACATAAGGCTCTGCCACCGACTCTGGGCTTTACCCTGGTGGGCGATGACTGCCAGCTGAGAATTCACACCCGCATCCTGGAGTGGGGGCGATGGGCTCCAGGCAGCCAGCGCGGGAAGGGGACCCCAATTGGTAACCTCTGCGTGGAACGAATGCGCCGCTAAGTGCAAGACCTGGGCCCGCGGCCACCCGTATTCCCAAATCTGGGACTGGAGGACACGAGCTCGCTTCCCAGTCCCCGGGCCCTCGGGGCAGGTACAGGTTGGGAAAGGGACAGACTGAATTTGTGTCCTTAGGACGCCCTTCCTGCTCCCTCTCCGACAATCTTCTTCGGAACCAGCCCAGCCCCAGGTTCCCCTCTCAGCACTGCCTTCCAGCCACGGATTAGGCAGCTGAGAAAAGGAACGTCCCCCCCAGTGACCCCCCACTTCCGCTGCTGTCCCAGCGGGGACCAGGGCGCAGCTGCAGGCCGCTGAAGCAGCCAGGCCAGACCATCCCTTTCTTCACCAAAGGTCTACTGGGAACCTGCATCTTAGCGCTTGGAAAGTATCTAAGGAGGGAAGGGGAAGGCTGGCAGGCAGACTTTCAAAGTTGCCCTAAGGGCACTGGTGTACATCCAGTCTCACCCTGGAAGGAGCTAGGGACCATTCTCCATGCCTAGTGGGACACATACCCTTCCCTTGAGAGTGAAGCTTCATCGGAGACCTCTTTCTCTCAAAGGCATGCTGCCCTCTGTGTCCCTCCATCCACCTGACCCCACTTCCCAAGGGCTTCTGTCTGTTCCTTTATGGATTTTCCTGTAGACTTCATTCTGAGTATGCTTTAGGGAGCTTCTCAAAGCCCTTGAAGACAAGCATTCTTGGAGTTGTTCCTGAAGCCCCCAGCCCCTCTTTTCTATCCCTTAGGCCAGGCAAGTGGGTTTCTAGAGCATTATTGCCTGATCTGAGTAAAAACCAGTTACCAGCTTCTTGGACCTAGAGCTTTCTGCCACCTCTATCTATGACCAGCTTCCCTGCATAATGCATCTAGACCTTTTCCTCATTTTTTCAAATTCATTTTTTCAGATGGTTCAAGTTAAAGTACTCTACCAGTTACTACTTGTCAACCACCCTATAGTGTCTGCCTTTGATGAGGCCATGTGAATCAGCTGGATACTAAAGAGGTGACAAGGTCTCCTAGACCCCTGAGAAGTGGTTCTCTTTGGAGGATAGCTTGAACACTCAATGTTTCTTACACAACAGCTTCAGTACAGTAAAGTAACAGACATGCTTGTGTTTGTGGATCTGTTTCTTGTCATTTTAACCTATGGATGCTTGGAGGCATCTTTATTAGTATGTCTTACTTTGGATAGCTACTCAATAATGACATTCCTAATCATTTATTGAATAGCATTTAAGCTAATTCAGCCACAGACAGTAACTCTTAGCCTAAATAGCAGTTTCCTCAAAGCTTATTCAACTAATGAACAAGCAAAAAGTGGGAGATGTAATTGCTTCCAATTCTTAGCTCCCAAATATGAATATTAGAGTCATTGCTTAAGGGACACATAGTTCAGGCTAAATGTAGATCATATGTTTTGGATGACTTTTGGAAAAGCAGTTTCCCTTTGGTTCTCTTCTGAATCAATGCACAAAACATGCCAGAGAAACAAGAAACAGGCATGGTCTGTAGATGTCCTATCGGTGGAATCTTGAGCTTCAGTTTAGCCTGATCATTTCCTAGTGTGTTAAGAACAAACCAGAAGTAGCAAAGGCCTGGATGAAGGTTTTCCTAGCAAAGAGACAATCTCTGGACATAACTCTTTTCTATGATAAATGAAGCAATCCCATTATGCTTAATATTTATGAAATAGTGTTTAATGTTCTAGAAGTTGACGTTATGCAGATATAACTTAGTCAATTGTAGATTCCTAATGAAGCACAAAATACTTAACATTAGACCATGTTGTTTTCTTTCTTTCTTTCTTTCTTTCTTTCTTTCTTTCTTTCTTTCTTTCTTTCTTTCTCTCTTTTAATTCTTTTCTTCTTCTTTCTTTGGTTTTATAAGACATGAGTTTTTCTGTATACCCCAGGTTGGCCTTGACTCATAGCAATCCTCCATCCTTAGCCTCTCAAGTGCTGGGATCACATGAACATACCTGACTTTATAACATTTATTGTTACTTAAAAAATTTTTCTGTGTTTCTGTATGTAGGTGTACATGTGCCATGGAGTACCTGTGTAGGTCAGTGGACAACTTGTGGACATTGTTTCTCTCCGTCTACCATGTGGGTCCTGGGGGTGGAACTCAAGTTATCAGACTTGGTGGCAGGTGTCTTTGTCTGCTGAGCCATCTCAGCAGCCCTCCATAAAGTCTTAAATTTTGTTCAACTTGATATAGTAACAAATTTATTCACACATGATAGATAGGATACATTTATTTTTCACATTCAATACTTTCCAGTGAAGTCTCTGATTTATCGAAAAATTTGTATCGATCCAAGAAGTTTCCATAGCACGTTTTCTTTAAAGTGGGTTATAGCATGGATTCACATTTATCCATTCACTCAACAAGCATAATTGGGAGCACTGTGTCAACTGCCAGGATTTGTTCCTTCTTCCAGTGCCAGGTACTGAACCCAGGGCCTTGTAATTGCAAGGTAAAGCATTGTACCACTAAGCTACATCACCAACGCCAGTGGTCAGGAATTGGTAAAGTCCAGAGACTTTTGCACAGGCCTGGCAACTAAGTTAATTTTTTTTTCTCATTTCAAATAAACAAGTAAGCAAGTAATCATAATAAACATTTACTCTAAAAATTTACCTTGCCTATTTTTCTCTGGACAAAACTTTGGCCCAATGAGAGATGTCAGTTGTTCAAGATTATAAGGGCTTGTGCTGACCTTTCATAGCAGCCCTCCATAGCAGCCTCCCCACAGCTGGGGAAAGCTGCGGATCTTGTTTGTCTGAACTCACAAAACTACCTGACTCTTAATGTTCAAATTTGACAAGTTTCTAAGAAATAAATCCAGAGCCAATTGAGTACATATTTGTTCCAAAAGATCATATATTCCCCAACAGAAGATATCTTTTGTTGGGACTAAAAAAACCCTTAGATTTATTTTAAATAAATCTTCATTCCTAATGAAGCCCAAAACACTGAACATTAGGCCATATCATCTTTTCTTTTTTACTCTTTTTTTCTTCCTTTGGTTGTATAAGACATGAGTTTTTCTGTATATCTAAGGTTGGCTTTAATCTTCCAGAATCTTCTATCCTTAGCCTCTTTTAGCCATTTCTAAAAGATATGGAGGCTACATATATGAATATACCATCATTATGGTCTTATTTCTAAAAAGAATATAAGAACTATTCAAAATAATGACAACTGTGATTTTTAAAATTTTTGTGTCCAAATGGTTAGACATTAGAAATGGTTGTTACATATTTACTTGTTTGGAGCCATTTTAACTTCAACTACTTGACAATTTTGGAAATTGAAGAGGTTTTCTTTTTGTTTGTTTGTTTTGTCTTTTTGAGACTGGGTCTCCCTGTAGCCCCAGCTAGCCTGGAATTCACTATGTAGACCAGGCTGGCCTTGAACCCTCAGAGATCCTCCTGCCTCTGCCTCCCCAGTGCTGGGATTTAAGGTGTGTGTCACCATGCCTGGCTGTAGAAATTGAAGAGTTTTATTTCCCTTCAAATTTATAATTTTCCATACAACAACTTATATTGAAATATAGTTTTTCTTATCAAAATCTCTGTTCTTTTTTATTTGCTTCCTCTCTATAAAACAGATATTATGATGATTATTTTCCCATAGGTAATTGATGGTTTTATTGAGTGTTGTGATCAAGTGACAGACTTAAAAGGAATCTTTTTAGAGGTAGCCAGTACATAAAGCTTTTTGTTTTTCTGATGAACTCTGGTAGGAGAAATTAAATACTACTTCCTCTAGAGCAATCTTATTGCGGTGTATCTCTGGACACACTGGAGCCCTTGAGCCATGTCCTTACCGATGACTGTGCTATCTTTTGGTCATAGCATCTACACATAGTCTGTGGTCTGCAGAGAGGTCATATTGATTAATGTTCTTCATGCAAATTATTCAGAAGGCTAAGGGGTGTTTATTTGTTTCACCCTAAAATAGCCTAAAACTCTTTCTTTTCTTTCTAATTTTGGCCTTAAGTTTCTTTCACAGCTTAGAGGATATGAGATGTGAGGGTGCCTTTGTCCTAGAAACTGTTCAAGGTGCATGCTTGTTCCAAGGACAGCACTTAGGGTTTTTAAGTGCAAGCATTCTTCAAACTAAGGCTGCTATGGTCCTTATACACCTTACCAGCTTAGACTGTGCAGTCTTCAGGATGAAAAAGAAAAGTTTACAGGAGATTAGGTAGCTATTCATATTATAAATATGAACTTATCAGATTTAGCTGGCAATGAGAGACCTACTGGAAGTAAGGAAGGTGAAAATACAGGCTTAAAATATGCAGGACTGACAATAGAACATTTAATTTTTGATTCTCTCAGCAGGTGGGGTATGAGATAGAGTGCTTGAATTACGGAAGCCAGGATGCTTGCCTATTTTTACACTTCCCTAAGGGATGTGGGAAGTGGAAGGGAATATTTACTGAAGTACAACGGGGTTGATGGAAAAGGCCATCAGGCTTCCGGAGGGCAGCGTTTGCATTATGGAGAAGAGTGAGGTTCCTGATGCCCAAAAGGTATATGAGAAAGATGATGAAATGAAAACAGAGATGAGAATCCAGACCCTCCATCAGCAGCCGTACCCTGTGACAGACCCAGAGGCAACTCCAAAGCCACCAGGGCAACTGCCTGTTCAGTTTGCCAAAGAGCCAGATGCTGTTGCTTGGAAGAATCTCTTCCACAGCTTGATGTCTGGGTCCTGTGATTGCCATCCAAAGAACAGTGGTGGGGCATGCTGGGATGAATGCAATCCCAGCATCCCACTATAACGTTTTCTTTTCTTTTTTTTGAAAAGAGACATTTTAAATTAAATAAGTTTGAAAAGTCACATTTTATTTTCCAAAATTTAAAAAGAAAAATGGAAGATATAGTACAATAAAGTCCATGTATTTAGAAAACTAAGTCCTCTTAAAACTTAATCTTGCTTGTGGGTCGTATTTAATTATCCCATGAGGGTTGGGACATTTAGAAGAGACAAAAGACCATCTACCATCCATAGTGATGAAATAAAAATCACTGCATTCTAGAGGGGCAGCGATGCAGAAAACCTTTATTATTTATGATATTGACCTTGACCACTTCTAATGTTTATTTAGGTGAAATAAGCAGTAAGCTGTTTAATGTCAGTTTTACAATAAAATTTTGATTGTGGGTGCCACTGAACATGTGTTTTAGATTTTTTTAAAAAGCCACTGGGAACAATGACTAGTGACATTTAAAGGGAGAAAACATGCCTGCCTAGTGTCTGGTGAGTCACCAGTATCTCTTCTTACATAGCACAAGTAAATTCACAAGAAGCACCCTTCTTTTCAAAACATGCGTTAGTATTTGTTGTGCCGTAGCTGGGTAAATAATAGCTGCTATCTTTGAGTCACTCAGTCCACTTCAACAAATGAATGTAATTTGATCCCAGTCTACAACCAAAATCTATACTCTTTTCATGCAATCTTTTATTTTTTGTAATTACAGGAATTTCTTCCCTGAATATTCCCAGACTTTATCTAATAGCCTGATAGTAAGTGCCTGAGTGCCACAGTGAATGTGTAATTTCTTTAATCATTGTGATCAATGTGAATGATGGCATGATTAATACAGTCAGAGTGGTAGGTAATGGTTAAAAAGATAATCAAAATATTTGGATAGCAGTAACTTACTATACAGCAGTGTTTCTCAACTCAGGGTGATTTTGCCTCCCAGGGGACTTTTGGCAATGTCTGGAGACATTTTTGGTTGCCACAACTGTCGTCTATTGGTTAAAGACCAGGAAGGCTGCTAAGTATCCTGTAATGCAGAAGAAAGCCCTCTGCAGAAACAAATTATCTGATCCGAGATATCAATAGTGTTGAAGCTGAAAAAGTCCTGATACTGGGAAATGGACAGCATAAAAGAATACTGATACTGTAAAAGTTCCACGACAGCCTATTATCATCAATCCAGTCTAAAAAAAAATCGCCACCCTCATTCGATTATGTTTTTAAGATATCTTCAAATCACATAGACAACACATGAAGCCATAATACTACTGTTACCTTCTGCAACAATTTTCTTTTTTGAGAAAGAAAATACAGGTTCTCCCATAGCCCAAGGTAGCCTTGAACTTACACTGTAGCTGAGGCTGACCTTGAACTCCTGACCCTCCTGTCTCTGCCTCCAACTGCTGGGATTACAGGTATAAGCCACACACCCAGCTTTGTAAAATATAATTCTCATCCTCACTTCAATAATTATTTAAACACATAGCTACATCTTGATGAAATTAGCAGCAACTTTGGGTTCTTAGGTTCCTGTTTCATGAATAAGATTAATTTAGAAAGAAAAAAGATTTTTAGTTTTTAATTTTTTTTGTCCTGTTTTTAAAAGTGATTTCCAGGGGCTGGAGAGATGGCTCAGTGGTTAAGAACACTGGTTGTTCTTGCAGAAGACCCTGGTTCGAATCCCAGCACCCACATGGCAGCTAACAACTGTCCGTAACTCCAGTTCCAGGGCATCCGACAGCCTCTTCTGTCCTCCACAGGCATTGCACGACACGGGTGCACTTACCTACATGCAGGCAATACACGCATACACATAAAATAAAAATAATAAAGAAAATATTTTTAAAAAGTGATTTCCAGAAATTTTAGAAAACCTATAATCTTATAAATAAGAAAATGAGAGAATCTTTAATCCTACCACCTTAACTTCTTAGTTTCTTTAATCTCAAATTTGTTTATGGTTATTGCTACCTTTCTATAGGAAAAAATATTGTTGAACAAAATATTTCATTGTATGGCTTTTGTGATTTTAGCCCATCTCCCTAGCAGATGGAAAGTGAAATTTTTACTTGTTTTCATAATTACTCTCTTAGTGCCTCTCCTCCCACATCTTTTGTGTGTGAATTTGTTGAATATTTCCTTTCCTTTCCTTTCTTTCTTTCTTTCTTTCTTTCTTTCTTTCTTTCTTTCTTTCTTTCTTTCTTTCTTTCTTCTTCCTTTCCTTCTCTCCTCCCTTTCTCTCCCTTCTTCTTTCCTTTCTCCTTCCTTTCTTCCCTTCCCTTCCTCTCCCCTCCCTCCCTCCTTCACTCCCTCCCTCCCTCCCTCTCTAGCTCTCTCTTTCTTTCTTTCTAGTACTGTGTACAGTTATATCAAACTGAAGCCCTTCCCCGAGAGGAACTTACTGGGATAGTGCCATCATCCTGCCTCATCTGTTTGCAGCTTGTAAGCCTGATATTCCCCCACATTGTGCCTGGTTTGTCATCTAATAACTTTTTTCTTTTTTAGAAATATTTTATTTATTATTTTTATTTTATGCGTATGAGTGTATTGCCTGCATGTATGTATGTGCACCCATGTCATGCAATACCCAAGGCGGTCAGAAGAAGGCGTTGGATCCCCTGGAACTGGAGTTAGAGATGGTTGTTAGCCACTGTGTGGGTGCTGGGAATTGATCCCTATTTGTTTCTTAACTCAGCTGTTCATACCATTTGTTGTTTGGTAGATAATACTTTTGCCTCCATTGAATCTGTGGGTGAAGACCTTGCCACCGGAGCAGAATGAGTCATAGTTAGCAAAGAGCCTCTATCTAGTCAGAGAGAGATAGGCCTTGCCAGAGAATGAAACCCAGATATAAGGGTGAGGAGGATTGCTAGAGGCACAAACACCTAGTGTGACAAGTGACTGAAGCAAAGAGGAAGTTGATGGAATAAAGCACAGCTTCTAAATAACAGTTTGAGCAACAGATTTATCAGTATCTGGAGAGAATGTTTGTGACTTTCCAAAATTTATGTTAGAATCTTAAACTGCCAGGTGATAGCATTGGGAAGAAGGACTTTGGAGAGGTGATTAAGGCACTATGGTGTTGTTCCTCTTGGATAGAATTAGTACCCTGAAATTTTAAAAGAGGCTCATCCACCCTATCATGAAAATACAGCAAGAAGTTGCTGTCTATAAGTCAAAGAGTGGGCATTCACTAGACTTGGAATCTGCCCTTGGAATCTGGTCTTAGAATTTCCAGGCTCCAAAATGGTAAGAAATAAATTTCTATTGTTTTTAAACTACTGCCAAGCTTGATGACTTGAGTTCAATCCCTGGGAACCACATGGTGGGAAGAAAACAGATTCCTGAAAGTTGTCCTCTGACCTCCACCCTGGAATCACAGTGACATGCATGTGCACACACACAAATAAATGAATAAATAAATAAAATTTAAAAATAGAGAAAAAACAATCAGTGTCCTTGAAGAACACCTACGTGGTTGCAAAGCGAACATTGGTAGAAACATAAACTCCATTCTGATGAGGTCCCAGGAGAGTCTCAGGAGGGACACACTAATGAATGCTGAAGGAAAGGCCATCTTTGTTATAAAGTAGCAAAGAACTTGACTGATTTGTGTTCATATCCTGATGTGAAAAGTGGGACTTGTGAATGCGAAAGTGAGGTGTTTGAGGAAGTTTCTAAGCAAGTTGTGGAAGGAAAATCCTGGTTCTTCTTGATTGCTTATAATAAAATGTAAGGACACAGGCATGACTTAAAGAAAGAATTATTGATCAAAAGAGAAACAGCTCAAGCAGGTAATCCCAGCACTTGAGAGGCAGAGGCAGGCGGATAGCCAGCCTGGTCTACATAGTGAGTTCCAGGCCAGCTGGGGGCTACAGGGAGATTCTATCTCAAAAGGGAGAGAGAGAGAGAGAGAGAGAGGGAGAGAGAGAGAGAGAGAGAGAGAGAGAGAGAGAGAGAGAGAGGGAGTCATGTTGGGGGAAAATGGGACAATGTGCTTGGATGAGAAGAAGGGTGTGGCCACATTTGTAAAGGAAATTATGTGGAGCAGCCATCTCAAAAGAGACTGGTGTTGCCTAAACAGTAGAAATACTAGCCATCTAAACAGAAACCAGAACCTATTGTCCAAGATCAGAGAGGGAAAAATGAGCCCCAAATCATGCCAGAATTCATGAGCTGCCTCTCTCCTCACAGGTCTACAGTATAGAAACCTAGGGAGCAGGGCTGTGTTCAAAGAAGGGGCTGCTGGGGCCAATGAGATGGCTCAGAAGGTAAAAGTGCTTACTATGAAAGCCTGATGACCTGAGTTGGATCTCTACAACCCAAATAAATGTGGAAGGAGAGAACTGACTCCACAAAGCTGCCCTTTGGGCCGGATGTGGTAGCTCATACCCTAAATCCCAGCAAAGAGGGTTGGGGGTGGTGGGTATCTATGAGTTTGAGGCCAGCTTGGTTGTTGTAGACCAGCCAGGGCTACGTAGTGAGACCCTGTCTCAAAAAAAAAGTTTTCCTCCAGCCTCCACACACACACACACACACACACACACACACACACACACATGCACACCAATAATTTAAATTAAAAAAGAAAAAGAGGGAGCTGCCATTGCTCAGCTCCATCACACAGTTTTCAGATGTCTCCTGAACTTCCTATGTTCATCAGCCTTTCCAACACGGCTCTGGCAAGCCCTGGCCCAGCATGTGCTGTTCTCATCAAAGCTATGGAGATCTGGCTGCCTTCTTTAGGATTCCAAAGGGTGCAAGGAGATCTATGAAGCAGCATCACTGTAGATGATACCCACTAGGGCAGTGTCCATGGGGTACTTCCATGACTGTACAGCAATAGAGCCACCGTAGTGAGATTCCGTGGAGGAGGACTGCAGGCTTGTAACTTCTACCCTGAGAACAATGGCATGGATTCTGCACAGCAAAGCCATTTGGACAACTCACCCTAAGTGGTAGGGCAACGATGCTAAGAAAGCAGTTCCAGTGGTCCCAAATAGCAAAGCTTTAAGCCAAAGATTATTTGGCTCTATTTATTTGCTTTATTATTATTATTATTATTATTATTATTATTATTATTATTTTGAGACAAAGTCTTGATATATAGCACAGGTGGGTCTTGAATTTGCTGTACTCCTTCTGCCCCTACCTTCAAAAAGCTAAAATTACAGGCAGGTACCACTTTACCTAGTTAAAAAGGTTTTGTTTTGTGTTTTGTTATTTGTTTATTTAGCTGAGAATGACCTTGAACCTCCCAAGTGCTGAGATTAGAGCCAAGTATCACCATGCCCAGTTTATGAGGTCCTGGGGCTTGAACCCAGGACTTTGTGTGGGCAAAGCAAACACTCTACCAACAATAAGCTACATCTCCAACCTTCCAAAGATTATTCTTGAACTTTAAGATCTCACAATTTGTCATAAGTTTGATTTACTTGAAACTTGGCCCTTCTTTCTTCTTTTCCCTTCAGGAATGATTTGTTGCACACTTCCCTCCCATTGTGTTTTGGAAGCACGTGAAATTTAATTTCATAGGCTCACTGCTAGAGAGCAATTTGCCTCTAAATGAACCATACTTTGGGTATTACTTATATCTGATTTAGATGCTATTTTTCAAAACATTTTATTTATTATTTTTATTTTATGTGTATGAGTGTTATGCCTGCATGTATGTAAGTACACCCACTTTGTACAATGCCTACGAGGGTCAGAAGAGAGCTTTGGATCCCCTGGAACTGGAGTTACGGGTAGTTGTTAGCTGCCATGTGGGCGCTGGGAATCAAACCCAGGTCCTCTGGAAGAGCAGTCAATGCTCATAACTGCTGAGCCATCTCTCTAGCCCATTAGGGAGACTCTGGACTTCAGACTTTGTAAGTTGAAGATATACTAGATTAAGACTCTAAGACTATTAAGATGGAGTGGGTTATACATGCCAAAAGGACATGAACTTTAGGGAGTCATGCATAGAATGCTATAACATAAATGTCTGTGTTTGCCCCTAAAATATACATGCTGAAATCATAACCCTCAAGGTGACAGTATTGGGAATGGGAACCTTTGAGAGGCGATATGTCATAAGGGCACAGCTTTCATGAGTGGAATTAATGACTCCATAAAGACATTCCAAAGAGACTGTCATTCCTTCCATCTGGCTATGGGAACACAGTGATACGTGAGGCCAGAAGCAGCTGCCACCACACAGCATCTGCCTTGATCTTAGACTTCCCAGGCTCCAGAGTGTGAGAAATGAATCCCTATTGTTTTTAAGTCACCCAGTTTATGACATTTTGTTACAACAGCTTGAGCAAACTAAGACAGGCAGTTAGATAGGACTCCTGCATCGGTTAAGCCAGTCCTCTTTGGTTTCATTCTCAGGCCCACTATTGTCTCTTGTCAGGGAAGCAGAGGAAAGATGGAAAGTGTCCCAGAGTTTTCAGGGTTTATCTTTCTCAGAGTTTGAAATCAGATCTTGGCTTTCAGGCTAGTACAAGTTCTGTTTTATACAGTTGATGATGCTTATAGATCTCACGAATAGAAAGTGGATGTTCCACTGAACCTTATCCATCACAAAATAGATCTTGGGGTCCACTGAATGGTAGACATTCAAACAGCACCAGGCCTGCCCATGATACTGTTTGTTGGGGAGAGAGGGGAATGTTCATGTTGTGGGGGGTGGTTCACATGTGTTGGGGTAGATGTGCAAATATGCTCATGTGTGAGATTAGAGGACAACCTCAGGTGTCTGTTAGGCACCATCTGCCTTGCTTTTTGTGTTCCAGGGTGTTTCACTGGCCTGGAACTCTGCAAGAAGGCTGGGCTAGCTGGCCAACAAGCCCTGAGAATACTCCTGTTTCCCTTTTCCCAGTATTGGAATTATGGGCACACACTTCCATGCCTGGTTTTCGCATAGGTTCTGGGGATCTAACTCATGTTCTCATTGATGGAACCATCCCTTCAGCCCATCTCATTTTTTGAGGTTATAAATTTATGTTGGGGAAATTCTCTAGTTTTGAATTTCCCCCTGGAGAAATCTCAGGCTCCCAGAATTTGTAATCGCTCTTTATAGTCTCAGCATTATATATAATATATTTATAAATTATAATTATATACCACAGGTTATATTGCATCTTTCAGAAGCTATCACAAATATTTGAAAAACACACATCATGGTGGGGCGTGGTGGCACACCCCTTTAATCCCAGCACTTGGGAGGCAGAGGCAGCTGGATCTTTGTGGGTTCAAGACCAGCCTGGTCTACATTGTGATTTCCAGGCCAGCTGGGGCTTCCCTGTCTCCCCTCCCCCCAAAAAAAGATGAAGAAAGAAAGAAAAAACACTCACCATTTATTACATCTCAAACTCTTCTTTAAAAAGTAGCTTTTGGGTAGTGATGGCTGAGGATGCTGCTTAGTGGTAGAATACTTGCCCAGAATGCACAAGGCCCTGAGTTAAATTCCCCAACACTTCAAAAATAAATAAACAAGTGAATAAAATAAATAAATAAATAAATAAGTAGTTTGCTTGAATTATCATACAACCTTTTTGGGTGCACAGTTCTGTGAAATTTTCAGCATACACATAAATTCATGTAACTACCACTATACTTGGGATACACTGAACAATTTAAACATTTTTTAAATTTAATTTTATGTGTATGAGTGTTTTGCTTGAGTGTAAGTAAGTGCACCCATGTATGCAATGCCCACAGAAGCCAAAAGAGGGTGTGGATCTCCTGGAACTGGAGTTATGGACAGTTGTTAGCCGCCATGTGGGTGCTGGGAACTGAACCCAGACGCTCTGCAAGAGCAGCCAGTGCTCCTAACTTCTGAGCCATCTCTCCAGCCCCTACACAGAACTTTTATACTCTGTCACCCAAATCCATTCTCTAATGTAGTTGCTGAAAAAGCTCATATCTACTAAAACAAAGAGAATATATTTACCAGAAAAACATAAAGTAATAAATATTTATTTATAATGTAGGTCTTTACACAATTCTTAAAAGACTTAGGCTGCTGAACCAGACCTATTGTATTCAAATGAATTTTAAACAATTTCTTATCATGACAACTATCATCATAAATAAATAATAATTCAGGCTTGTTTTTTTAAAAGTCAGGGTCTCATAGCCCAGGTTGTCCTGGAACTCACTATATAACCCAGGCTGACATTGAACTTATGATCCTCCTCCTTCAACTTCCCACATGCAGAAATTAAAGGCATGAGCCACTATACCTGACTAAACTATACACTTACCCATATCAACAGGAATATCAGTTCTCCATAACTTTGAAGATTTCATAGGTTTCAAAAGGTTTTGAGCTTTTTTGTCCTTTTTTTTCAGAGCCGAGGACTGAACCCAGGGCCTTGCGCTTGCTAGGCAAGTGCTCTACCACTGAGCTAAATCCCCAACCCCAGATTTTGAGCTTTTAAATTCTAATTTAAAGTATGCCATGGATTGATAATCAGATTATGACTTAAAGTATTTTCACTCATTTATTTGGCATGGAATCTACTCTGATTCTAGTTTATTTTATTCTTTCATTAAAAGATGCTTAGGAGGCTGGGAGTGGTGACCCACGCCTTTAGTCCCAGCACTTGGGAGGCAGAGGTAGCTCTGTGAGTTTGAGGCCAGCCTGGTCTACATAGTGAGTTCCAGGCCAGCTGGGGCTACAGGTAGACCCTGTCTCAAAAAGACAAAAAAAAAAAAAGAAAAAAGATGCTAGGAAAGACTAAAGAAAATAAGCCTAGTCATCAAAACAGTCTCCACCACACTACACTAAAATACACATAAAATACTGCACACAGGGTGAGACATAGGAGTTTGGAAATTGTCATGTTTTTATGGTTGAGTTGGATCCAGTAAAAGCTTGGGTCATTCTCACTCATAAACTTTCAGCAAGAAATTCATACTATCTGCAGAATGTTTTTGATAGTCCATGATAAGTCACATCTCTTAGTAATATCAATTTTTCTAGCCTATTTGCAGATAGGTAACATGTTAGTAATTTGCCAGAAGCTGGGTTTATATAGAGTTAGTGAAATGGCAACATAGGTAAGAAGCACTGCTTATGGGTTATGTTATCTTTACAGATAGATGCCAATATGTATTTATAACGTTGAGATAGCTGAATTGAAAAAGTCAAGGCTTTATGCTGCTCTAATCACAGCCAACACACCAAATGGTATTCTGTTAAACACCCCCCTTTCTTTTCAAGTCTTCTTCATAAAAGCTAGTTATTATAAGACAATAAATATAATAGGCTTTAAAATACCTGGAAATTTAGCATGTGGTATTAGAGCAGAAACCATAATAGTTCAACGTAATGAGGTTGGGATGTACATATTCTTCCAATTTGAGTCATTTGCTTTCAAAACTATTATTTCACCCTTACTGATAACCACTCTTTACTTAAAAAAAATTACCATTAACATTCACTCGCTTTTTGCCGGTTTTGAACAATTTTTAATCCAACAAGCTATTTTACCTTACACAATAGACGTGGTCTCAGCCAACAATCTTCATTGTTAATGCATCCAATGGCTTTTTAACAATTATATGAAATCCATTATGTTCCGTTTTCTTCCTAAGACGGTAATGCCCTCTGAAGCTCTCCAACTAGGTACAACTAAGGTACACAAGGTATCACTTTCATAAAGCTATGCTAGCTGTCTCTAATTCAATTACTCAACTCAAAGACTTCCTTCAGCGCTGCAAAATGGTCCTGAAACTTCCCCATTTCTGACATGAACCTGAGCCCTTTGCGGTTGCTCGGTTTGTAGAATGTTTCTTTATCTATTTTTCTTGTCTTTTCAAACCACTTTACTTGTCATGAAGAAATGGTTTCAGATTGTTTTTCATCCTTAAGAAGTTAGAGGTAGTTGTCATTTGTCTGATTTTAAAGAAGGGCATCTTGGAAGAAAAACCCACGGCCTCTCTTCTTACAAAGGACCTTATTTGGCTCGCTGTGTACACCCATGCCCAGCTTCTTTTGCTTGCTGCCTCCAGCTCCTTACTTCTGGGACTAAATTTTATTTGGGTCATTTGATTATTTACTTCTTATCTCTAGAGGGTGGGTAGGCTAATACAATCTGAACTCCAAATAGAGTCAAAATTCACTAAAGGTCAGAAACTAGAGAGGATTAAACTCCTCTACATTTTATAATGGTTGCTGTATTTACCTTTGGAAAACCACCTGGCTTTACCCCCACAATTTCATCCTAAGACAAAGTAGGAATAACGCTGGCTACATCATCAGATGACAGTCAGTATGGAGTCCTGTGCCACTAATTAATCATGTCACTTCTACTTGTGTGCGTGTGTGTGTGTGTGTGTGTGTGTGTGTGTTCATGTGTATTTATGTGCAGTGTATATGCAGAAACTAGAAGTCAACCTTGAGTGTCATTCCTCAGGCACTATCTACCTTTTATCTTTAGACATTATCTCACTGGCCCTAAGCTTGCCAAACTGACTACTCTGGCTGGCCAGACAGCCCCAGAGATCTGCCTGTCTTCACCTCTTCAGCACTTATTTTTTTTCTTTCTCTCTGAGTTTTTTAGATAAAGAAAAGTAGATGTCCTAATCTGTCTGAAAAATTTAATTCTACAGTGGCTAAAATGATGACTTATTTGGCAGAAATAAATTTGCCTTTATTTTCAATCTCTCAAAGTTAATGGTTTTAACTCTCAGTCTGGCTACACACACTTTTGTTATGGGTTTAGACAGTAGGACTCTGTCATTCCCACTACAAACAACCTGCTGTTGATACCCACATTGACTTAGCAACTTCTAAACAATAGTTCTTTGAAATTATGCTTATAAATTCACGAACTACAACATGATTCTTGGTGTACAATAATGCTAAAGGGATGCTCATCTGAAAGTGGGGTTGTTCAGTCAAGCAAGGCTCAGGGAGTATGCATTTCACAGTCATAGGCCATCCTATTTCTCTAAAAGATGAGGTGAAAGAACCCACCCCCAGAGAAGGAAGATCAGGGTGCACACATCTGAGTTACTTTGTAAGAAAGAAGTGTCCATCTCTGTCTTTGAGAAAAACCATTGCTTGGGGAGTTTGTCTAATCTGTTCCGGGATTATCTGTGTCACACACCTGTCTTTTTATGTCCACTTCACAGAATTAACACTCCTCACCCACATGTGACAAACTCCTATCAGGTGGTACCTTGAAGTCCAGGAGAATGGGAAGTAAATAAACAGGCGAAAAGAGAGCTCCAAAGAAATTGCCGGCTTGTCTATTCAACAGATTCATTTAAATTTTACCAATTAGATTGAAAGGTGCAAAATCTTGTCTAGAGAAGGAGGTAGGAGTGAGAAGGGGCCGCAGAATGTTATGACTGGATCATTCGTAAAAACGTTCCTTTAAAAAAAACAACTGAAAGAGAAGAATGAAAATTTTGTTTCAGCAAACTCACTTTATCCAAGTTTACACAATTTTTTCCCAGGAAAATAAATGTGTTTGGACATATGAGCCATCTTAATGCAGGCTAATTACTACTCCAGTTGGAACTCCTTGGAATAGAGGGATCAGCATTATGCTTGGTTATTTGTGAGTACTGGAAGAAATCAATCTTTTATTTTTTCTTCTTTTCTGTTGTATTTTGTTTTATTTTAACATAGGGTCCCTGGGGCTGGAGAGATGGCTCAGCAGTTAAGAAGACTGGCCATTCTTGCAGAAGATCCGGGTTTGAATCCCAGCACCCACATGGCAGCTAACAACTGTCGGTAATTCCAGTCCCAGGGCATCCGACAGCCTCTTCTGTCCTCTGTGGGCATTGCACAACACGGGTGCACTTACCTACACGTAGGCAATACACACATACACATAAAAATAATAAATTGAAAAAAAAAAAGATAGGGTCTCACTATATGGCTCAGGCTGGTCTTGAACTCACCATCCCCCACCCAAACCTCTGGAGTGCTGGAATTACAGGCGTGCACCGTTCTTACTAACTGAGAGCATAGAGTTGTGTTTTTCCCCCTCCTGTTAATTATAAAATGTTAATGCAGGTACCAATGCTCATACTTGGCTTTACTCCCTGCCTCAGCAAGTGTTTACTGAGCACCCACAGAGAGCCAGACGCTGTGGGGCCGCAAAGAGTCACTGCATGAGAATACATAGAGGCAACCCCATAGTTGCTGCTTGTGTTGGTCAGGCTCCTGGCAAGAAATAGATGACACTCTCAAGCATGGTAATTAAGGAGAGTTTAATGAAGGGAATACTTATAAATGTGTTGGCCAGGGTGAGGGGAACCACAAAAGATGGAGAAACACGAGGGACTAGAAACATGGGGAACCCACTGCCACCCAGAAAACCTGAAGACATTAAGGGAAGGGGCAGAAATGAAAGTCAAAGGGAGCCTTTGCCAGCTGTGGCTGTGCTGTAGAAGCCACATGACAGCAGCTCTGCTGCACTTCATGGAGGCTGGTCCTCTGCAGCCGGGCAGGCAGGGTGCTGAGTGGGTACTGCATGTCCTCCTCCCATACTCTGATTTCCTGCTTGTGGCCTTCATTTCCCAAGTTCAACCAGGGGCATGAAACCAGGAGAACCTACTGACAGAATCCACCAAGGACAAAATCCTGCCACATAGGGCAGGGCAGAAGAGGGCAAAGAATGATTCTAGAGGGGCAAACTGCATTTCCAGCACACTGGTTGGAAATATTAGCCACAAATAGGACAGTGATACCAGAGATGTCACCACCAAATAACAAGTAGTGTAGACAATTGACCTCAGATGGGAGGTGTAACATAACTCCAGGAAGACCTGTAGGGAGAAAGACATGCTTATTTTTATTATTATTATTTTTTTTAATTTTTATTTTATGTGTATGCATGTATTGCTTGCATGTAGGTAAGTGCACCTGTGTCATGTAATGCCCTCGGGGGACAGAGGAGGCTGTCAGATCCCCTGGGACTGGAGTTACAGACAGTTGTTAGCTGCCATGGGAGTGCTGGGATTCGAACCTGGGTCTTCTGCAAGAACAACCAGTGTTCTTAACCACTGAGCCATCTCTCCAGCCCCAGGAATGCTTCTTTATTGGGCTGAATTAAATGAATAGGGAGGATTTTGGAGGATAGGGAAACAATTACAGAGAATCAGAGACAGGAGGGGGGACAGAGGAATACAAGGTGTAACTGAGAGACTCACTCCAATTGGCTGACATAGCAATGAAGATGACCTACATCTACCTATGAGATTCTTTGTATAGTATCTTATGGAGCATCAGCTATATACTTTGAGTCGGCAAAGCTTTTAGAGAGAAGAGGACCCAAAGATGGTCCCATGAGCTTTTTTCTTTCTCTTGGTATTCTCACAAAATTATTATCTAGGTATTTTCAAAGTAGCCGAGATGCCAAAATGGATGGCACTTGGGGCTCAAAATAGAAGTGGTGAGCCTATGAGATGGTTTAGAGGGTAAGGGCCCTTATTGCCAAGCTGAAAAATCTGAGTTTGATTTCCAGAACTCACATGCTGTAGAAGAGAACTGACTGGAGAATTTGTTCTCTGACCTCATAGGTGCACATGGCATGTGAACCCACCCCTACCCCTACACAACACAATAATGTTTTTTTGTCTTTTTGAGACAGGGTCTCCCTGTAGCCCCAGCTGGCCTGGAACTCATTTTGTAGACCAGGATGGCCTCAAACTCATGGAGAGCCACCTGCCCCTGCCTCCTGAGTGCTAGGATTACAGTTGTGTGCCCCCACGCCCGGCTCACAATATTTTTTTTTTTTTTTAAATGAGTGGCCTAGAATGTGTAATTCCTGAAACATGGTCACTTACTTTAAAAAATGTATTCAACACAAGCCTGGTGGTGCAGGCCTGTAACCCTAGCTATTCAAGAGGCTGAAGCCAGAGGACTGCAAGTTCAAAGCTTACCTGGGCTCGGAGCAAATTCAAGGCACATTGGGCAACTTAGTGAAATCTTGTCTCAAAATAAAGTCAAAATAAAAAGTTAGGAATGTAGCTCAGTGGTACAGTGTTTTCCCAACAGATATGGGATCTCAGATTATTAGAATAAAGAAATAAGGAAATAAATAACTAAACAAACATGCTTTCAATAAATGTTTTGGGGTCAGGAAGTGGAGTGCACCAGCTACTCTGTAGGTTGAAGGAGTATGTTAGCCAAGGAATTTGAGAACAGCCTGGGCTACAAAGTGAGACTCTACCTCAAAAAACTAATAGGTTGGGTGTGGTAGCACATGATTTTAATCCCAGCACTTGGGAGGCAGAGACAGGCAGATTTCTGTAAGTTTGAGGCCAGCCTGGTCTACATAGTGAAAACCTGTCTCAAATTACCTCCTCCCCCGAAACAAACAAACAAAAAACAAAAACCAAAAAAAAAAATAAATAATAAAACCTAATAGATAAACCAAACGTTTTTGGAGTGTCTATTTATATGCCAGACAACAGCTAACTAAATTTGCAGTGACCATCAGAATGAAGAGGCGTCCAACAGGTCCACAACGCAGTAAGACTGCATCAGATGGCCGTTTACACTGATTTCCACAGTCTAGTCATCCTACAGTCCTAGTATAGAGGCAGGGCCCAGATTGGTATCTGTGAAATAATCTCAGCTCCTCTATCTGCTGTGTAAATGCTGAGATGTTAATAAAAGGGTGCATATGGGAATACTTCTACATGGAGGTTGCTTGGGAGTGATGCCTACTCTGTGCCCCTTAGTTGAATAATTTCTTAAACTTATTTGTTTGTTGTTTTGGGGGTAGAGTCTCAGAAGAGAACTTACTATACAGCTGAGGATGATTCTGAACTCCTTATTCTCGCTAGTGCTGGTGATACCACCACCGTGGGCATGCTCCTGACATTTTTAATAACTGCTTCTTTTAAGTGCTTGTATTCTTTCGTTGATTTCTTGGGACTTTCATGTGTTCAGTTGTTCAAACAGCTTAAATACAAAGGTGGGGGAAGTCACCTTTTCCGTCACCATCGAAAGGCAGGTCACAGGAGCGACACGCAGCCTCTGCAGGGTTGTCTCGCCACTGGCCACACCACACGCACCTGCAACGGTGTGCAGAACCACTTGCTGCAGTGTCCATCACTCATGTTCCTCCTTTTGCCTTTGTTCCTTTTTTTGAGGATTCTACCTACTTCCATTAAAATCATGTTAAGTCATTCTAAAGTGCTTCCCATAAATGCCAAATGAGCAGAACAACCACGAAATCATGAGAACAATTATCCACTTGGGTAGAAAAGGGTACTATTTTAATTTGTAATCTGAATGCCATTCATTTTAAAGAGGAGGGTATTGGGGTGTGCACCCTCCCTGCATGCCCCATTTACTCAACAAGGAGTGTAGAACTTTTGTCCTCCTAGTTTTCTGTAGTAAGTAGCTTTAACCCTACTGCCTTATTAATTGTGATGCCTGAGGATAAATTCCCGTTTACAGGCTTTTATTTTTATTTACTTACTTGGTATCAGGGAATCAAACCCAGGGACTCATGCAAGCTAGGCAAGTGATTTACCACTGGGCTGTACCCCCATTCCTTGTTTACTGGCTTTAAAGCATTCATCCATTATTTAATTAGATAATTAATTAAGATAAGGTCTCACGTAGTCCAGGTTAGCTTCAAATTCACTATGTAGCTGAGGATGACCTTGAACTCCTGATCCTCTTGCCTTCCCCTTCCAAATGCTGTGATTACAGGTCATATCTATTTCATGCAATGTTGAGGATCTAACCCAAAACTTTTTGCATGTTACATCAGCACTTTACTAATTGCGCTACATCTCTAGCCCCTCTACTTTTTGTTTGTTTTGGGTTTTTTTTTTTTTTTTTTTTTTTTTGGTTTGTTGCTTTTTTTGAGACAGGCTGGCTTGGAACTCAACAACACCCTCCTGCCTCTGCCACCTGAGTGCTGGGGTTATACGTATGAGCCATGACATCAGCTGGAGCTTTGCATTTTTCCTTTGCTATTGAACACAGAGATGCAAGTTTAAAGCCAGAGAACTTGTGGTCAGATGACGAAGGACATGTGATCATTCTAAACTTAAAGTGGTCAGGCTTCCTTGTACAGCAAAATATACCTACAAAAAGAGATTGTTCCTGTAGTTGGCTTTTGGTTGAACAATTCTTCCACATGTGAGGAGGTACATGGCTTTTGGATGTCTGTAGGATCTGGGAATACCCATCGCTGCCCAATTGTGGGTGAGGTGTGCTGTGCCAGGCACCATCCTTGTGTTTGTAGTTAGAAAGAAATAGAATGATTGTGAATACAGCCAGAGATGGCATTGTGCTGACCCGAAGAGGGAGTTTGTGGTGAGGGGGTTCCTGCCCTGAGTTCCTACCTTGAGCTCCCTGATAAACTGTGACCTGGGAGATGTAAGATAAAATAAACCCTTTCCTCCCCAAGTTGGTTGTGGTCAGAGTGTTTTGTCACAACAATGGAGAGACAAACCAGGACACCATGGTACACATGCGGAGGTCAGAGGAAAACTTATGGAGATTGGTTCTCTCCTTCTACCATGTAAGCAATGGGTACTGAAGTCAGGTTATCAGGCTTGGTAGCCAGTGTCTTTACTTACTGAGCCATCTCACCAACCCTAAATAGGTTTTAGGTTTTGTTTTGTTTTTTTTAAATAAGATATGCAAATGGCCAGCAGGTATGCAAAAAGATGCTCAATACCATGAATCATCAGGAAAACATAAAACTGTTATGAAAAGAGCTAAGAGTTGGCGAGGGTGTGGAAAAAGGAAGCCCTTGCACACTGTTGGTCATTATGACAAACTGTATTGAGGTTTCCCAAAAATTGAAAATAGTCCTGCCTGGTGACTCACACGGTCATGACAGCCGGGGATACATGAGACTGTTTCTGGGAAGGG
>NW_008343385.1:4869031-4909215 GCF_000622305.1 Nannospalax galili | reverse complement strand
AGGGAGGGAGGGAGGCAGGAGCTAGGCTACAGGAGAAGTGGATGTTAGTCAAACGGTGTACATTTTCAGTTATAAACTGATTAAATTCTGAAGGCCTAATGTACAAAATGGGGACTGTAGTTAAGAATTCTGTATTGTATACTAGAAATTTCTGAGAGAGTAGCTCTTAAGTGCCCACTCTCAATGGCAACTGTATGTTGTCTGGGAAATATTAATCCACCTGCATGTACATGGAATCACAGTATATGACTGAAGTGCGTATGCCAATTTTGCTTCCATAAAGTTAGAAAAAATTTTATTAAAATGAGATTTAAATGAAGTTCATATGTTCATTGGTTTCAGAAAAGGGGTCACTGACAAGATGGTTCAGTAGGTAAAAGCATTTGCTCACCAGTCTGGTGATCTGAGTTTTATCCTCATAACCCACATGGTAGAAGGAGAAAACTAACACCCAGAGGTGTTATGACCTTCATAGGTATGCTGTGGCACAGGTTGAGCGCCCCCTCACTCCTGTACATCACACACACACAATAAAAAATGAATAAGCCAGGTGTAATGGCACACACCTTTAATCCCAGCACTTGGGAGGCAGAGGCAGGCAGATTTCTGTGATGTCAAGGCCAGCCTGGTCTACATAGTGAGTTCCAGGCCAGCTGGGGATACAGGGAGACCCTGTCTCAAAAAAACTAAAATTACTTAATTAATTAATTAATTAATTAATTAAAACAGAAAAAAAGTTAATCCATTTGAAGCTCTTCCTTCTAATTTTTTTTAGTTAATATTCTTTTTTTCCCCTTACAAATATACAGAATCATGCCACTTGCATGATGTTAAGATTCCATGACTCTTTGGGTTGTAGATATTGGCTATATGTGACAAAGTTTTCCAAGTTTCAGAAATTTTGGATAAAAAATTTCAATAATAATGCTTTATTATTTTTGAAAGATATTTCAAACATTAGAAGCTACAGAACAAAATATTTAGAAAAGCAGAAGGCAGTAGTGCCAAGAAAAGAAAGCCCTGGGCTCATAGTAAGTTTCAGAATTAAACCTCATCGCAGTTGGGTATAGGAGCACAGGCTTATAGTCCTAACTACTCCAGAAGGTGACGCAGGAGGATTACAATGTCAGCCCAGCCTGGGTTACAGAGTGGATTCAAGCTAGCCTGGGCAATATAGTGAGACCCAACCTCAAAATAAAAAGCAGAAAGAAGACTGGGGAGGCATCTCAGTGGTAGAACACTTGCCTAACAGGTGTAAGGCCCTAGGTCAACCCTAGTACCACAGAATGAATCAATAAATAAACGGATAAACAAATACACCCAGTTGCAGCTGGAGACAGAAGGAAGGAACAGAAACACAAAGTGAAATAAAAAGGGCCCTCCCTTTAAAAAATACTTGCCAAGCTTATTCTAGCACATAACTACACAGCTCTTTGTCCAGTCTCAAAGTTGCATTCATTTCATTCATCCATTGCTTAATGAATAAAGCCCCAATTTCTTCAGCTAGCATCTCTGTTTCTTCATGGCATGGTCTTACCCTGGGCTGCCTTAAAATGGGACCAGATGCTCTTCCCCTTAACGTGATGTAGGGCAGGTCTGTTCCCTGATTTGACATCTGTGCCTGTGTACCATGGTCTCTTGCCTTCATATCTTTCCACCAGCCCTATGTATTTAAATACTGATTATTTTTTACAGCCTACTTTCTTTTTTGTTGTTTTTGGGACAGTCCTATGTAGCCCAGGCTGGCCTTGAACTCACAGAGATCCGTCTGCCTCTGCGTCCCAAGTGCTGGGATTAAAGGTGTGGGCCACACACCTGGCTGGCTTTGAACTTTTGATCCTCCTGCTTCAGCCTCTGGAGTGCCAAGATTAAAGGTGTTCCACCATACCTAATTTTAATGCCAACTCTTTCATGAAGATTTCTCTGACTCTTTTATCCCAAGCAAAGTAAGTGATGGGAAGGGAAGAGCTTGGAGGCAGGCAGAGAAGTTCAGACATTATTGCACAAGTCTGCTGTGGAGTCACTAAAGGACTGAGCTATGGACTATGGTTGGGAAGTACAAAAAAGGTGAAGGCAGACCTGGACATCATCCCAGCATTTGGGAGACAGAAGCAGGAGGATCAGGAATTCAAGATCATCCTTGGTTACTAGTGAGTTTGTGGTCATCCTGGCCTATGTCAGCCAATAGCACCTGAAATAAGGCTAAGCCTGAGACTGAAAACACAAGCATCAAAAAACTAGGAACACAAGCAAGGCAATTCAGCCCTGGTGCCTTCCTTGTTCTTTTTATCAGTTAATGGAACATTCTTGATTAAAATCAAGCTATTTGAGAAAATCCCTAAATGCATGAATAGGATTGTAGAGCTTGAAACTTCAAAGTGTAGGGAATCCATTCAAATCCTGTATCTCTACCTTTCCCCACACCTCAGGAAGGACATTATAGGACAGGGTTTGGTTTGCTTTTCCTGTCAAAAAAAAGTTTTTTAGACTTCATGGGCTGTATGGTCTCTTGTATCTGTACAACCCTGACTGAACACAGCCATGAATGACCTTTAAATGAATGCATATGTCTATGTTCCAATAAGATTTTATTTCTGGACACTGAAATTTGAATCTCATGTAATTTCCCATAGCATGAAATATTTTTCTTTTTATTTTTTTTTTGTACTATAAAAAAAATGTAAAAAACAGGGGGCTGGAGAGATGGCTCAGTGGTTAGGAGCACTGATTGCTCCTGCAGAGGACCTAGGTTCAATTCCCAGCACCCACATGGTGGCTAACAACCATCTATAACTCCAGTTCCAACACACTCTTTTGGCCTCCATGGGCATTGCATGACACGGATGCACTTACATACATGTAGGCAAAACACTCCTACACATAAGAGAAAATAAACAAACGACCATCTGGGCCTGGGATCGCATGCCTGCAATACCAGCATTTAGGAGGTGTAGGCAGGAGGAGCAGCAGTTTGAGGCCAGTCTGGGCTACAAAAACCTTCATCTCAACAAACAAACAAACAAACAAACAAACAAATAAACAAACAGTAAGGTAATACCTGAGTAGTTGAGCATTTACCCAGTGTGCCTATGGCCTGGTTTGGATTCCCAGTACTACAGGAAAAAAAAAAAAAAAGTAAAAGCCATTCTTAGATCACAGGACTAGATCTGTTCATTTATCTGTTTTGGCAAAGTAGTGGAGACTGAATCTAGGGCCTCACCTCTGAGCTACATCCCCAGCCCCAAAAGACTGGATTTGGTCCCTGCTGTAGCCTCAATGTCCACAGCTTTAAAGACCAAGGTCTTCATGAGTCAATAATATGACCCTTTTCTGAATGGAGAAGTTGAGGAATTTTTCTTTCTGCTTTCCTTCCTACTGTAGCATGGTGTTAATATTTGTTAAAGTGCAGGTTAGGCTAAGGTCCAGGGAACGTTCAAAAGTGCAATGGTTTTGGTGGGATAGAAGTTCATCCTTTCTTTAAGGAGTAGTTTACACGGCACAGGCATTGGCCAAGATGATCCACTGACTTCTAATATCTCTGCAATATCTATTCTAGTCATTTTTCTTTTGGAATACAACCCCTAATTTATTTATTTATCATTTATTTATTTATTTATTTATTTATATTTTTCCTTTTGCAAGAGTTGGGTTAGGGTTTTACTATGTAGCTCAGGCTGGCTTTGAACTTATGACAATTCTCTTCCCTCACCTTCTTGAGTGCTGGAGTTATAGGCATGAGCCACCACACTAAACCTAGAACCCCAACTTTAGATGAACACGTAGCTTCTCAGGTAAAGATCATATTTCTCTTATATAAAACTTTTTTTACATTCTATGTCAAAAATCATCTCATTGTTTCAATCAGGGGAAGAGTGCTGCTACACTAAATATTTTTGGTGATGAACTTAAAAAATAAATCAATTACTTAATTGGCAGCTTTTTTTTCTGGGACTTTTACCTCAGTAGCTTCAATTACACCTAAAATCTGTTCAATAGATATTTTGAACACATATTGTGCCACACATATTCTCTCTCTCTCCCTCCCTCCCTCCCTCCCTCCCTTCAGGTATTGAACTTCTCACTGAGCTGCATCCCAGACTCTTTTTTTCCAGTAGCCCAGCTGACCTCAAATTTGCAGTAATCTTCCTGTCTTAGCCTCCCTACCACTGGGATTTAGACATGAGCCACAAAACCTAGCTTATTTAATTTTTTGAAATGGGTCCACTAAGTTGCCTTGGCTGGCCAGTAGCTTATCATCCTCCTGCCTCGCCCCCAGAGAGCAATGGGTGGGCTTACAAGGATGTACCACCCCACCCTGCTGCACCAGTGATCTTTCTAGGCAGACTGCTCTGTTTCTTGCTCCACTAACAATTGTACCATCTTTGCTGGGGGCGTTATTGTAAGCACGTGGCAAAGGTACCTGGAAGATGGGGCCAGAGAGTTGGGAGTCAGATTTAGAATACAGAGGGGTGGTTTGGCAACGGACAAGAACCCAGCCTTTAAAAATCATCCCATGGGGCTGATGAGAGGGCTTGGAGGGTAAAGGTGCTTGCTGTCCAACCTTAGGCCCTGAAACTCATCCCTAGGTCTCACATGGTAGAAGAAAAGAACAGACTTCACAAGTTGTTTGTTGACCTCCACAGGCCAGCTGTGGCACAAGCCATCCACCTCCACACATACATGCATATGAATGAATAAACGTAATTTAAAATTGAAAAGAATGAAAAAAAGAAAGAAAGAAAATATGCCTCAGCCCTACAAATTACCACCAGTAAACACTGGCACCAACCGCAGCCTGTTTTCTGTGTAGCTTGGTCTCAAGTACAAGTCTCCCTTCCCCAGTCCTTTCCTGCACAATTCCAGGAGCTCCTGCTACGAGGTGGGTGCAAGCTCCCTTGGCCCTTCCTTCCAAAGGGACATGACAGCCAATCCCATCTGCTTGTGTCCCTTGTCTTCCTAAATTGTGTTTTCTGAAAAGAAAGAAAAGCAAACTGGCAGATAGATGCCGGCATACCACTGGCAAGACTTCACAATGTTTGTGATTAAGATATTGTTAGGCTCAGATCTAGGCCTGCCTCGTTCTGCACAAATAGCTGCTCTGTTTCCATGCCGGGGAGCATCCTCTTCCATGTCCTTAGGGTGCGCGAGCAGCAGGACTTCTGTAAAGGGTGCTTGCACTCCAAGAACATGAAAAGGTATGGTGAAGGGCTCCGGAAAGCACGGACATTGATGAGCATTTATCTATTAAGAGTACACTTTCCTGTTCTCACTGTAAAGGAAAAGGTTTTGTGCATCACTTTCTCTCCTTGCACCGGGGGTCACTGAGGCCCCAGTTGTCTGGAAATGAGGGGAGGCAGGCAGGTCCCATGGTCCTAATTCTTGCCATTCCCTGTACTATTGAGGGGATTCAGGGCCAGGAGCCCAGGGAGGCACTGATGGAAGGAGAAGGCACAGCGAGTGCCCCTCAGGGCTCAGTCTCCTGGAAGGTAGATGGAGAAGCAGACACAGGTTTTTTGTTTTGTTTTGTTTTGTTTGGAATCCCTTTGGATTCTGTAAATCAGAGAAATTAAGCATCAAAGAGCTAACTAACACCTATTGAGCCCTGGTCGGCATCAGCTAGTGTTCAAACTACTTTACATATCATTATCTTATCTGATGCTTATAATAACTCTGTGGAGGTCTTCTGATTATTTCTACCTTGCAGCTGTTGAACTGAGGCTGGGAGTGGTAAAGCCTTAAGCAGAGGCCTCAAACCTATCCCAGTCTGACTCCCAGCCCTAGCAGGCATCTGCTAGGCTAGCCTGTCTGCCTGGTATGTCAAAAGTCCAGGGTCAGTGTTCCTCTACAAACCTCAAATGTGTTGCCCAGGTGGTGTACATTTGTAGTTCCTAATGAAAGAGGGAATCAAACTAAATCATAAACAAATGCTTGAGAAGTATTATTAAAAGTGAAACAAGGGACTGGAGAAATGACTCAGCAAGTAAGTGTGTGTGCTGCTCTTACAGAGGACCCCAGTTCAGTTCCCAGCACCCACATGGGGTATTCAGAACCATTCGTAAATTCCAAGGGGATTGGATGCCTCTGCCCTCCATGGGTACCTGCACTCATGTGCACTTAGCCACACACAGGCATATTATATTATATATATATATGATACTTATATATAATATCTAATTTTTAAAAGATAGTTAAATTTTTTTTTTCTTTTTTTTTTTTGACAGAGGGTCTCCCTGTAGTCACAGCTGACCTGGATTCACTATGAAGACCAGGTTGACCTCAAAGTCACAGAGATCTGCTTCTGCTTCCCGGGTACTGGGATTCAGCCACCACACCCGGCTCTAAAATTTTTTAAAGGGTTGGGGATATAGCTCAGTTGTTAGAGTGCTTGCCTAGCACGCACAAAGCCCTGGGTTAGATCCCCAGCAAAAATAAAATAGGCCATGGTGGCTCATGCCTCTAATCCCAGCACTTGGAAAGTAGAGGCAGGAGGATTAGGAGTTCAAGGTCATCCTCAACTACACATTCAGTTGGAAACCAACCTGGGTTGCATGAAACTCTGTCTCAAAACGAAACAAAGTAAAACAAAAGAAAGTAAAAGAAAAAAAAGCCTGCAGGCCTGGGATGTAGCTCAGTGGTAGAGCCCTTGCTTATCAAGTGTGGCATCCCAGGCTCCGCCCACAGGACAAAACAAAGAGACAAATAAGCAAAAAAATCTTCACTTTGTACCCTTTTATGCTGATTGCGTGCTAACACCACACACACACACACACACACACACACACACACCCCACTGTGGGGAAGTACAGTATGACCATGTTAGATTATAAAGCATTTGTTACTTTTGAACAGTGATAACAGCCTTGTTCTCATCTGGAGCACTGACAGTAGTGAAAGCCTTATTAGCACCCTCAAAAACACACACTCAGCAAGATTCTCTAAATAGTCCTTTCCTCTCCAGTCCTGACCCAGTAACCTCTGGGCCATTCTATTCCCTGGGATCTCCTGTATAGACCCTGAAGAGGATGCTGATGTCTGCAACATCCTTTTAGGATTTCAAGACCTGTAGACAAATGGCTCCTGGGGACAGGGAACGTATCAAAATGTAATCCTGACTCATACAGAATTGAGTTCGGTTTGAACCCAGCAATCAAGGAATGAAAGGTGAGTGCATTAACCCACCATGTTATCTGCATAGGAGTTTTCTATCTTGAATGGAACAGACATCCCTGCAAAACAATTATGGGCTGAGATTAATGAGGTACAGGTGACCCTCGGACACAGGAAGGTTGACTTTGGATAATCACCCACAAAGGTCAAGTGCTTATCTGAATTCACCACAAGTCTCGGGTCTGGGTAAAAATAAAGGACAAGAAATACCCTGGCAGAGGCTTTCATCCACCGAGTTTGTGATCTTACTACCTTCTGCAAATGTCCGCAATGGATTGGGACAGTCCTTCAGCTGTGGCATTTCCGCACACATCTCTGGCCCACACTAGATGTCAACATTGTAGAAATAGTACAAAACCCAGACAGCAACACTTTGCAGACTTCTAGAGGCTCCAGATGTATGATGTAGGCCAATTGTTTTTGCTGATATCCAGCTTTTGGGAGCTGGCAGGCATCAGTATCTGAGTCACCTTTTCCTGGAAACAACCAGAAGTTTCTCATTTGTCTCAGCTCAGAGCTAACTCTCCATATTATAACTCTCATCTGTTTTAATTTTCCATGTCAGCCATAATGCCCCCTCCCCCGAAGTATTCCTGTATTTTTCATTCATTGGAAAACATAACTGACTTCTTCCTTCCATTAATTCAGTGAAGTTAGTTGGACAGCTTGTTACTAGAAAACATTCATCAGAGGCAAAGGGAAAACGCCGGGTCTAAGTAAGGACCCTGCCAGGACTGGGAGGGGCCCATGGAGGTAGAGAAAGATGCCACTCAGATTGCAGTAGATGTTCTGTTTAGAGGGGAAACTGAGTTAAAAAGTGAGCAAACACCTAAATACAAGGCCCCAGGGTGTCTCCGCTGCCAGGTAGAATACCGGCCCAGGTGCGAAGTCAACAATAGAGATACAGTGAGACTTCCCTCAGGCGCCTCAGTCCCAGCTAGAACCAGGAAGAAAGGAACCAGAGGCCCATTGAGAGCAAAGCCTTAAAAAACAACAGACCAAAATCGACCGTAGGTAGCAAAGTTTTCTTAGGACCCCAGAAATGTGATCAAACATTAACATATGCAAAGAAAGAATGTGTTAATCAAAAGGGGGTTGGTCTACGCTGGAAAGTTGAGAAAGTTCCCCTGGGATACTTAACTCCAAGCTTAGTCCCTAGAAGGTGGGTCCCTGGCTAAAGGCTCTCCTAGCTGGGTCAAGCAATTTTAAATGTTCCTTTAAACAAATCTGGGTGGGGTACCTGCTATAGATGAGTGTGCCCAGTCTACTGGTGACCTCTATAGGCCTGAGTCAGGAGGAAAGGAGAAGAATTTAGACTGAAGGCTTCTGGGCCAGGGGAACGTTTAAAGACAAGGATGGTCTAGGAGGTGGGGATGAAGGGAGTAGGATAAGTCAGACTGGCAAGGTCTCAAGTTTTCAGCTTATTTGAGGGTTGTGAAGAAGACTCGTGTGGCTGGCTCGTCTAGGAGGTGGGGATGAAGGGAGTAGGATAAGTCAGACTGGCAAGGTCTCAGTTTTCAGCTTATTTGAGGGTTGTGAAGAAGACTCGTGTGGCTGGCCCAGAGTGGTTACAGATAATAATAGATAATGTTTATTGAGTTATTGTAGTTGCCAGACACTGCTGAAAGCAGGTGACTCTTAATTTTCATCATAATCCTGTAAGATAAGCACTATCTTTATTTCTCTTTGACTGAAGAGGAAACTATGGCACAAGCAAGTTGGGAAGTAGAAGAGCGGAGATTAGAGACCTGGAAGTGTGTTGTGTCTTAATTGGGTTCTTAGACTGAAGGTTAAGGCTGAAGGAGCAAGACCTTTGTAGAATTAGTAAGCTGACAATTTTGTCTTCTAAGAACAATATGTTCTTTTAAAGGAGTAACTTGCTCAGATGTGTGCTTTGAAGAAAATCACTCTGCTAAGATGGAAAGGATTCACTTAGGTATCCTGTTTCTAAAGCTTTGTTTCCTGTATGAGTAGGAGGAGAAAGAGAGAATCACACCTAGCTTACGAATTTCCAGAATTTTGCTCACCAACACAGTCATTTCTTTAAATTATTAGCCTAGCCATTAAGCATGATGGTTTAAAAATCCTTGACTACAGAGAGAGAACACGTTGCTCATGAGTTTTGGGGTATTCAAGTTTCTACAACATCTGGTTCTCCGAATGATTTAATGAAGTGGTAGTCTAATATGATGTGTCTCACAGTGAGCTAGGAAGATTGCTTTATTGGTAAAAAACAAGGCATTTCTGGTTTGCAGTCCTAAGGTTTAGGTCCTGTCTCAGTCCCAACAAAATTACCAAAATAGGGTACTGGAGAGATGGCTCAGCAGTTAAGAGCACTGTTTACTCTTGCAGAGGACCCTCATGGTAGTTGACAACCATCCGAACTCCAGTTCCAGGGGGTCTGATGCCCTCTCCTGACCTCCACAGGAATTTCATGACATGAGTGTACTTACATACATGCAGGCAATACACTCATATACATAAAACAAAAAATAATAAATATTTTTAAATCACCAAAATAATGACTTCCTTATGGCTATGATGAGGGAGACTTCTACCTTCTCCCCGAGGGTGACATTGGCAGCCCATAGCAGTCAGTCTCACCGAGGCTGAACATAACAGCCACAGGTTGTCCTTCACAGGATGTTCTTGTCTTCTTTATATCACCACCCCTCCCCGTAAAGAATTGAGATTCGACAGGTAGGCAGAATTGGGAGAATCAGCCTGAGACCGAGTTCAGAACACTCTGATGAGAACCAGCAAGAACAGTACAGGGGCTCAGGACTAAGGGGGCTATGATATTAAATAAGGACAGGAGAGAGAAACCAACTTAGCATAACACTGAGAGCAGCAAGGAGCCTAGCTCCCAGTTTCACAGTGGGAGTCCAGGGTAGGAACCACATAGACCCCAGATGCCAACCTTGACCACAGTGTGTTTAAGACCATGTGACTAACACGATTCTCTAGTAATCCAGTGTTAAAGAAGAGGTCTGAGTCCTATGCCCTGGGGTATTCCAGGGTAAGGCAGGAAAATGGAGAGGTACCATCTCAGGAGATGGACAAGGAAACAGGATATTGGACCATCTCGGCAAAGCATAGTCTCTGGAAGGCAAGTTAAAACTATGTGGGGCAGGGGAGCTAGTGCTCAGCTACACACAATATTTGGGATGAATCTTTAGAACCAACCAATGGTTTTGTCAATATGGTGTTCTTAGTTATCCTTAGCAAGATAATTTTGATGGAATGTTCATTGGGGATTGGGTGGGTGGGTCAGCAGAGTGCGTCTGGTTTAAGACTCTGAGGGGAGAGAACCAGAGTATTCATAACTACAACTTCTTTGAGGACTTTTGTTTTTGTTTTGCTTTGTTTTTGGTACTTTTTCTTTCTTTCTTTTTTTTTTTTTTCCTGTCTTTTTGAGACAGGTTCTCCCTGTAGCCCCAGCTAGCCTGGAACTTGCTATGAAGACCAGGTTGGCCTTGATTTCACAGAGATCTGCCTGCCTCTACCTCCTGAGTGCTAGGATTAAAGATATGTGCCACCATGCCCAGCTCTGAGGTTTTTTTCTTTAACTTTTAATTTTAATTTATGTTTTATTTGTATGAGTGTTTTGCCTACATGTATGTAAGTATACCACATACATGCAGTGCCCATGGAGGCCAGAAGAGGGCATTGGATCCCTGGAACCAGAGTTACAGACCATTGTTAGCACCCATGTGGGTGCTGGGAACTGAACAGGGTCCTCTGAGAGAGCAGCCAGTGCTCTTAATTGCTGAGCTGGCGCTCCAGCCAGACTTTGAGTTTTGTTGGCAAGTGGAGCTGAGATGCAGAGCAGTAGCTGTAGGGAGACAGAGTGTCAGAAGGCTGTCTTCTTTCTCTCTCTTTTCCTTTGGTGGTGGTTGTTCTGCCGCTGCTGCTGCTGCTGCTGCTGCTGTTTGTGTTTCTGAGACAAGGTCTCACTTGGTAGTCCAGGCTGGCCTTGAAGTCACAGTAATTCTGTGGCCTCAGCCTCCTTAGTGCTGGGAGTTCAGGTATGTACCCTATGTAAACCAGTGCTGGGAGTTCAGGTATGTACCCTATGTAAACCAGTGCTGGGAGTTCAGGTATGTACCCTGTGTAAACCAGTGCTGGGAGTTCAGGTATGTACCCTGTGTAAACCAGTGCTGGGAGTTCAGGTATGTACCCTGTGTAAACCAGTGCTGGGAGTTCAGGTATGTACCCTGTGTAAACCAGTGCTGGGAGTTCAGGTATGTACCCCTGTGTAAACCACCATAGGGACTTCGTCCCCTCCTCCCCTTCTTTTCTTCTTCCTTTCCACTTCTTCCCTCTCTCTTTTTCTCCCTCCTTCCTTTCTTTGCAGTGCTAGAGATTAAACTCAGGTCTTTGAACATGCTAGGCCCACTGAGCTACCTATCCCAGCTCCTTTTGTCTCTGTGGTGTGTGTGTGTGTGTGTGTGTGTATGTGTGTGTGTGTGTGTATGTATGTGCATGTGTGTGTGTGTACAAGTGCATATGCCACAGCAAGTGGTATATGAAGGTCAGAGTCAGTACTTCCCTTCCACTGCGGGTTCCAGGGATTGAACTCAGGTCATCAGGCTGTTGTGGCAAATGTTTTGACCTGCTAAGCCATCCCACTGGTCCTACCTTTATTTTTAATGAAGGAAGTAAGAGCCCATATAGAAATAGGCCCAGCAAGGGAAGAGAACTACTGATGATACAAAAGAGATGGGTGGGATGTAGTGCTCAAGTGGGGAGCCTGGTCTTGGCTGGGAGCCCCAATAATCTATCTACAGCCAAGAAGGAAAGATGGAAAATCAGTGCTGGTACTAGCAGGTGGGGAGATGTGTGAATTCTGAGGAAGCTTCAGCTGTTTTGGTGAAATGGGAAGCAAGAGATGAGGAGGCAGCAGGTGAGAGGAGGAGATTGAGAGCTGGTGAAAGGACAGGAGCTTCATTAGACAGCGAACCAGGGATGATGATCTTGCCCCCGATCCTTGATCTTCCTCATGAGAGTTGGTGAAGGGATAAGAGCTTCATCAGACAGTGAACCAGGGATGAAGACCTTGCTCCTCATCCTTGATCTTCCTCATGAATAAAATTTATTCCACTTTGTGGCACTAAAGATCAAACTCAGGGCCTTATGCCAGCTAGAAATGTGCTGTATCTACTACTGAACTCCATCACCAACCCCATAAATAAGGTTTATATTCACTTTGAAAAAGAAAATGGTAGGCCAGCAGCATGAAGGGCCCATAGGAATGATGCTGTGGGTTTATCAGGAGGCCACAGCAGGATTGTGTTTCTCTCCAGCACGCTTAGTTGCAGGATGCAGGTGTAGAGAGGACAGGTAGTTCTAGCTAATTTAATCTGATAGTCCACCAGCATAGCCCTGCAGTGAAAGAGGAGTGGGGACAGAGGGAGCTTGGAGAGCTAGTAATCGATGGATCATAGGATTTAAAGAGTAAGAGAAGTAAAGTGAGCCCTTGAGACAGGTGAGGACAGTAACAAGGTGGTAGAATCTGCCTCGTAGGGACAGTGAGTCCTAGCGCAATCAGGACATATGTGCCATTTTCCTTAATAAATCTCTCAAAATCTTCTGTTGTCGGGTTGGCAAGATGGCTCAGCTGGTAAAAGCACTTGCCTCACAAACCTGACAACCTGAGTTTGATCCTGCAATGGAAGGAGAAGAACTGACTTCCCAAAAGTAGTCCTCTGACCTTCACACACTTGCCATGGCACATACATGCATGCACACTTGAACACACACACATACACACATATGTGTGTGCATATACTCACTAGTAATAGTAATAAAAAATAGTTAAAAAATATTTTATTGCTGGGCATGGTGGTGCATGCCTTTAATCCCAGCACTCGGGAGGCAGAAGCAGGCGGATCTCTGTGAGTTCAAGGCCAGCCTGGTCTACATAGTGAGTTCCAGGACAACTGGGGCTACAGGGAGACCCTGTCTCAAAAAGACCAAAAAAAAAATTTATTTATTTTATGTGTATGGGTGTATTGCCTGCATGTGTGTATGTGCACCCATGTCATGCAATGCTCATGGAGGTCAGAAGAGGGCATCAGATACCCCTGGAACTGGAATTAGGACAGTTGTTAGCTGCCATGTGGGTCCTGGGAATCAAACCTGGGTTTTCTGCAAGAGCAACCAGTGCTCTTAACCACTGAGCCATCTCTCCAGTCTCAATAAAAAAATAGTTTTTTAAAAAAATCTTTTGTTGTTATTATTGTTGTTTAGAGACAGGGTCTCACTGTGGCCCTGGGTGGCTGGAACTTGAAGCAATCTGCCTTGCATCCTGAAAACTGGGATTTGAGATGTGCACCACCACCATGCTCAACTTCAAAAACTTCAAAATCTTGTTCAAATTTATTCTTTAAAAATTAGTTTATTTATTATTTTTATTTTCTATGTATGAATGTATTGCTTTCATGTATATAAGTGTACCCATGTCGTGCAATGCCCAAGGAGGTCAGAAGAGGGCATCTGATCTCCTGATACTGGAGTTATGTATGGTTGTTGGCTGCCATGTGGGTGTTGGGATTCAAACTTGGGTCCTCTGCAAGAGCAGCCCTTAACCGCTGAGCCATCTCTCCAGCCCCTTGTTCAAATTTCTTTACATGTTGATGGGGAGAATACACTCTTGACAAATAGCGTGCATGCCATTTTTTTTCTTCCTTACCAGGAATTAGGATACTGTCCTATGTCCAGGTATGTGGACTCTAGAGGCTTCCGAGGTCTTTGAGGAAAAAGGAGGCCCCATAAGGCCAAGATAAGATGAAAAGTAAGAAAAGGAGAAAGCAGGAGGGAGAGTCTTTTAGAGACAAAAATAATTTAACCTGAGGATTTAGCGCACAGATGATGTCAAGAAATGTCCTTGTGGGAAACATGTGGTGGAAGCTTGCTGCAGATGCCTTTGTGTGGTGACCACAAGGTGGGTATTTACCTGAAGCTTATCCTGCAGGAATTCTATTCTCGGATTAAGTCAGTTTCCAATCCCTGGTTCTTTGGTCATCAGCTAAGGGAAGTGTAGACTTTAAAAATCAGAAGCAGGGCTCTTAGGTCATTCGGACCAGTCTTTCATTTTGCACGTGGCAGAACTGGGGCCAGGCCTGCATCTCTCTATTCTTTGCAGGCAGCTCTGTTTTTGAAGCTGTATTTTGGCCTCTGGCTGTGTTCACAGCCTCCACCTTCTCGGGCTTCCATTGGAGACTTGTGTCCTGTCCTGGTTGCCATGTCCTGTATTAAAAGCTCTTTGCCCTTTGCTCTAAGGATAAGTTGCTTCCTCTCCCCCCACCCCAACCTCCTGCACCCCATGACCCCAGGAAACTGTCTCTTGCACAAGCTTGCTATTTCCTGCACATTGTAGCCTCAGATGGCCTGGAACTCACTGTAGAACAGGCTGGCCTTGAACTCATAGCAATCTGCCTGCTTCCTGAGTGCTGGGATCAAAGGTGTGCGCTACCACACCCGGCTTTTGTATGTGTTTTTTTTTTTTTTTTTTTTTTTTTTTTTTAATTTTTGGCGTTTTAAAAAAATATTTACTCATTTATTTTGTTCATGTATGTAGAGGTCAGAGGCTAACTTGTGAGAGTCAGTTCTCTCCTTCTACGCTGTGGGTCCCCAGGGATTAAACTCAGGTTGTCTGGCTTGGGAGCAGGAGCTTTTACCTGCTGAGCCATCTCCATGGCTCTTTGGTTTTGTTTTTCAAAATGGATATAAACGTCATTCAAAAGGTGCTGGGAATGTAGCTCAGTGATAAAGGACTTGGCTAGCAGGCACAAAGCCCTGGGTTTCACACTGAACCTTTCAAAGTAGTAAACTTTATTCATAAGAAAGATCAGGAGGCTGGGGGTGTAGTTCAGTTGGCAGAGTGCCTGCCTAGCACTCATGAAGCCCTGGGTTCAATCTACCACACCACATAAACCAAGTATGGTGGAGCACACCTGTAGTCCCAGCACTCAGGAGGTAGAGGCAAAAGAATCAGAAGTTCAAGGTCATCTTTGGCTATATGCAAGTTCAAGGGCAGCCTGGGATACATGAGACCCCATCTCACAAAAAGATCAGGACTGGGGGTGAATGAGGAACAAAGTTTTCATCCCTCTTTGAAATAAGTTTTACACAAGAGAACTGAGCTAGGCATTGTAGCGCAGGTCTGCAATCCCAAAACTGAGGAGGCTGAGGCAGGAGAATTGCTGTGAGTTGGAGGTCAGCCTAGGCTACACAATGAGTTCTATGCCAGCCTGGGGTAAAGAGTAAGACTCTAAAAAACAAAACAAAACAAAAGACAAGAGAGATGAAAATAATATCTGAGGTATGTTAGGAAGAGCTTGGTTCTAGAATTCTAACCAACAGTATGCACTGTGTACTCACTTTCTGCTGGGCTCATTCCTGCTCCCATCCTGCTGTCACTGGTTAGTAGTGTGGTCTTTGGTAGACTGTCTACCTAAGTGCTTTGAGGCTTTTTTTTTTTTTTAAAGCTTTTTATTATTTTAAGTTATGTATATACGCATGTGTGTCTGTAAGGGGATATGTACACAGGAGTGCATGTGCCGGTTTGGTACAGAAGAGGGCAACAGATCCTCTGAAACTGGAGTTAAAGGTGGTTGTGAGCTGCCTTATGTGGGTACTGGGAACTGAACTTGGGTCCTCTGCAAGAGTCGTACATGATCTTAAACACCGAGCCATCTCTTCAGCACCCTCCTCCCTTCTTTGGGGACTGAACTTAGGACTTCCTACACTAGGCAAGTGCTGTACCACTGAGTTCTATCCCTAGCCCTGAAAATAATGTTTTTCAACAAAAACATAAGATTATTAGTTTATTGCACAGTGATTATGCCAGAAACCTTTATTTGTAAAATAGTCAATTTGATAGACATGCAAAAGTGTGGGGAGCCCTGAGGGACGGGACACAAAAGTATCTGGCATATAACAGGTGCTTAATAAATGCTAATTGCTCTTTCTACCCTTTAGAAAGGTTCCTGAGGTATAGATTTGCAGGTTTTGAGCTGTTCAACATTTCAACAGCAAGACCGGAATAGTTGGGATTAGAACCATTTGATATTGTGTATTCAGTTTTGTAATGTAACCTGATATCAGCAGCCAAGATCTTTGTCGTGAAGGGAATTTCAATATTCAGCAAAGTGGGGCTGATTTAATAGCCATTAATTCTGAGAGTATGTTCAAGTTCAAAGTCTGTCTGTTTTAAATGTAAATTGCTCTTTTTAATGTATTTTTGTATTGGAATTTAGGAACAAATGCTGTCACTTTTCTTTCCCTTTGCATGGGACTGCAAGCGCCTTTATTATCACAGAGCCTATTATTGTGATACCTCACACAGGAAATGCACACTCTGACATTAGGCACCAAATTACTGAAATATCCTGTGTTTTCTATTCATTAACGCACTAAAGTACTATGTGCAAATTCCCTTACTTTAATTATACACCTCAGGGATGCATATGCCAAAAAAGGAGCCAGGCAGACAAAAAACCAGATCTTTGCCAAAAACCCCTGGCCCCCTAAACTGGTAAACATTTATTTTCAGCTGAGATATCTGCTATTAATTCATATAGTGACTTTCGCAGCCGAAATAATGAGCCAAGTTAAGTGCACCAAATGTTCTCAGGAAGCAAATAGCAGCAGCGGGAGACGGCCCATCTCCTATTTACATGTTTGTTCCTCAGCAGTTCAAGGACGTTCATACATTTCCCTTCAACCTGGGAGCATCCCAGTGCCGGAACTTCCAGTGTCTCCATTTTCAAAAGAGCTGGTAGATTGATTGCTGCTTTGAGATTTAAAAAAGGGGGGAAATCTCAAAACCAAATTGTTCATTTGGGCTTAGGAGCAAAGTACTATTTACCAAAATCAGACAGAAGAGATAATGTGAGTTGTTTTCAGGTAAATGCTATTATAGGAAATTCTGGAGAAAAAAATTAACAAAATTCCTTCTTTTGAACCTGTGCTGGGAACCAAACCCAGGGCCTTGTACTTAGGACGCAAAGTTCGTGCCCACTGAGCTTAATTTCCAACCCCCGAAAATTAACAAAAATTCTAAACTTGTAAATAAGAAAGTGTATGGCTCCTTTAAAAAAACCAGGGAATAAAGCAAATTAGCAGAGGTTTAAGGGAGAGGATAATACCTCCTTTTCCAAGTTTTGACTCCACATAAGATGCATTTAGATTCTAGAACAGTAACTTGCCTTACGTGTGTAAAATTTAGAAGGAAGGTAGTTTCTGGAGACCAGCATCTAGGGAGGAGGCCTCATGGAAAGCAAGGAGGAGAAACAGTTAAATCAACACATGAAATAGCCAAGTAGAGGAGTCAAGGAGTCAATACATTGATTAATTCCTATGACCAGGCAGGGTATCTACTTTACAGTCAATTAACCATTTAACATACTTCTTGATACAAAGGAAGTTAAAAAGATAATCGATAATGGCAGGTTTAATGTCCTTTAATATCAGCTTGGGTACAAAGTTTTAATCCATTCTCAAGGAATAAAGTGCTTCACATTTTAATGAAGGTGTGGTTTTGATTACCAGAAAAGGAGAAAAAGTTGCTTGTAATTAATAGCACTTCTTAAAAATCAAAGTTTAACCAACCTCCGAACCTTTTTCCCTAAATGAAAGTTTAGCAGATCCATGATTTTTTTTAGTAATGAATAAATGAATAACATGTATGAGATTTTTTTGTTGTTCTATAAGAAGCAAGGGCCTATTAACTTTGACAGACAACTTGGCATTAGCCATTTCAAAATCCAACGTGGGATAGAATCATGCATTACAAGTCTCCCTACATTTTTTGTCAAGAGATGAACATTTTGCCAGATTTTTAATAACAGACCAGGAGTTCTGTCAGTCAGTTTATTTAGCTCCAGTGTGGTTATGCCAGTTTCTGTCTACCACCCCACTGAGTGGAGCCCCGCCCGTCGGAGTCCCATCTCTCCTCCCCTCCAATTACCCAAAATCAACAGTGATCGCTCTGACTGCCGCCAGCTACCTGCACTAGGACCAGTGTTTTCTTTCTCCCTGCCTTCCTACCTCAATTAGGTAAAATTTTAAAATTCTTTTTCTCTTCTTTTTTCTTTCGGCCACGACAACATTGTGTGTGGACCAGATAACTCTCAAAACACGCGTTTAAATCATTCTTCTGCCCATCCCCCGCTGCCTGGCCCAACCCAGGCAATTCTTTCTCCATCCTCTTTTCACTACTTCCTATAAGGCCACTCCCCACCCCCCATACCCCACCCCAAAAAGGGGACTCTCGGAACGAAATTAGAGTCTGGCAAAAGGCAACTTGCAGTCACTAACTAGTTACCATGCCGACTGCAGCCTGTGCCGAGGAATGCGCGGCTGCCACGCTGAACTCGATGAAAAGATGAGGAAAACGCGCAGGCAATACTCAGTTTGGCCGCGATGCCGGGGAATCCGAGACAGGGTTGCTGGTATGGAAAAATCTCACTGCATGCAATTTGCAAACACGCCAACTCAATAGCATGTGATAGGCGCTGCATGGAATTTAGAGGTCTTGGGGTCTTAAAGGGCTGGGCAGGAATAAGAGAGATGGATTGGAGGGACTCTGCCCCGATGAAACACTTGCCCCCTTGGAAATATTGGATTTGTTCGCTTGAAAAGAAATCCGTGCACACTATAAAAGAGATTAAACTTTTTATCAGCATGCTCCTTCTGAATCCAGTCATTGTATTTGGTTATCATCGGTACTTTCCTTTGGACTGGTCATTTTGAAAAATCCATTTCTGTTCTGAAAGTCAGCAGTAGAATTCATAGGACTGTGTTGTGAGGAGCAGGGACGGAGTTGTAAATCATAGGCAAATTTCCTGAACACAGAGGTCACTGTTAGTTGTGTGGAGCAGGATTGAGACAGGAAGTATCCACAGAGGGCAGGATGTAGAGCTGAAGTCTGTCATGGAAAGACCACCTTATTGCCACCAGGCTGCCTTCAGGGGGTCTCCTTTGGTCTGGAGACAAGGCTACCAGGAGGTGATTTTTAGTTGAGGTGTCATGGGAACATGGAGGGTAGGCTCAGGACCTTTTGGCCCACTCTGCCCACGCACACAGAACCCTTTTTCTGTTCCACACAGATGAGAACCAAGGACTACCTGGGATTTCCCAGAGTGTGTGGGAGAATTTTCCAAAGCCAGGGTGGTTCAGGATTACCACTTACACCTCACACTCAGATCAGTACATTTTCTTTTTTCTTGGCTTTTTGGTCTTCCACGTTGGCTGGTTCCAAACTGTCCTGCACATCGTTGGCAAAATAGTTTCCTGAGCTTGCCAACTCGACCCTGTCTTTTCATGGCCCACAGCCTCCCTATGGTTCTTCATTGCCATGGCAACCACATGTCCTGGATTTTTCAGGACTTTTTTTTTCTTAATTCAAATATTCTGTCATGTGGTCAAACCATGTGTCAGATCATATGCCAAAAAATATGTCCTGATCTTGGTTTTTAAAAATATGACTACCACACCCCTTGCTCCTAAGATAGGGCTGCTTGTCTTTCTCTTTTCTGCTGATAAGGCAGACAGAGGGCTTCTCTTTCAATATCCTCAGATAATACTTTGCAGAGTACTTTCATATAAGCATCAGAATGAATTGTTTCATGCCTGCGAGGAATATGGTAGGAGATACCATAGCGATTTTATAATTGAGAAAACTCAGGGACAGTGTGGCTGATGGACTTTCTATCATTCCCTTAGTGACCAATGACAGAATCGCAGCCTACTGACTCTAATAACTTTTCTTCCTCAAGCATGTGGTGCTTTGTACTCCAGGTTTGCCATATAGGTTCCTGAAAGAAATCTATAGTCAGGAGACTGACTATAGGTGATCAGTTCTTTCCTGATTTATGCTTCAAGTCATGAAGCTAAGCAAGAATTAGGGGGAAAGACTTTAAGGTAAAAGAGTTGGGTGACCAAGAGGCTAATGACCAGACATATTTATTTTTAATTTGCATGAGTGTTTTGCCTCCATGTGTGTAAGTTCATCTGTGTTATGCAATGCTCAAAGAGGTCAGAAGAGGGTGATGGATTCCCCTGGAACTAGAGTTATAGACAGTTATTAGCCACCATGTGGATCCTGGGAATTGGACCCAGGTCCTCTCTGCAAGAGCAGCTAGTGCTCTTAACCGCTGAGCCATCTCTCCAGCCCCATCATGCGTAATTTTAAACAGAGAAAAAGAGGGATAGAGAGAGGTAGATTCCAGAGAATCAATGTAACAGTTACAGCAGTAATGTTTCCCAAAGGTAAGTTTTTTGGCATATGTCTAGCAGTGTACTAAACAAATATCTGCTTCTTGATAATTTTATGGAAAATTCTCAAAAAACGTATTATTCTGGGGTTAAAGAGATGGCTCAGTGATTAAAAGCCCTTGCTGTACTTGCAGAGGACCAGACAGAGTTCAGTTCCCAGCATCCATGACAGGTGGCTCATGACTGCCTGTAACTATAGCTCCGGAGGATCTGACTTCCTCATATGGCCTCTAGGGGCACCCACATGCATGTGTCCATAGTTGCACACAGACACATGTACATATACATAAATCAATCTATCTATCTATCTATCTATCTATCCATCCATCCATCCATCCATCCATCCATCTATCTATCATCTATCTATCATCTATCTATCTATTCTGTTAAATTCTTCCAAGCTAAAAGGTTGCATAGTGGTGGAAACTACACGTGAGAATAAGAAGAGAGGATAGGAATGCATGGCTTGTGAACACTGATGCATCCACGCACAAACATCAAGCACTGACTGTGGCCAGGCACTGTATTGGATACAATGACAACAGCTTGGATCTTGTCGTTTGGGGATCATAACAGCATGTGATACACCCATGAAGAAGACATGCAGGAGGATTTGCTAGAGGTGTGGAGGGCTGGGAAGGTGGTAAGGAGAGCTCTGCCAGAGAGAGGGATCGGGAAGCATCTCTGAAGAGGTGAGGTTTAAAGTAACTAATGAAGATCGGGAGGTGAGTCATGTGCAGAGCTAGGGAAAGAACATGTGAGTGAGACTGGACACTTCTGTTGGACTTCAAGGTTATGGTAAGGGATTGAAACTTAAAATTTTTTTCTTGAATGGTGCTGTGGTTCCATTTTGTTGTTCCCTAGTCATGGGGCCAACAGCAGTAGCTGGTGTTTCATGTTCACTGTACCAAAGAAACTGCTTCATAAGCCTTTCTCCCTCCGTCTATACATCCCCATTCTATTTCATTTTCTGATTAAAATAATTTTTTACATTGATTTTTTTTGTGTGTGTGTATGTGTGTTGGTGTGTAGCATTATAGTACTTTAGCCTTTCAAAATGTTTGGGGGCCAGTAAGATGACTCATCAGGTAAAGGTACTTGCCACCAAGCCTGATGACCCGTGATCCCTTGAACCCACATGGCGGAATGCTGTGTGACACTGTTCTTGGAGAGAAGTGAACAACAAACGTCTGTGCATCCCACGTACAGAACCAATGGCAGACCAAAGGAAGGATACCACCAAAGTCCAACTTGGTGAACCATTCAGTTTTATTTGGGTTACTTGCATGAGTATGAGTGAGGGTTACGTACAGGAGCAGAAATGACTCAAAGACAGCCGCGTCACCAAAAGCCCATCCCAGCATGGGCGATGGCTCAGGAAAGCAGGAAGCCTGGAGCACACTGAAAGACTTGCATCTCAACAGATTGGAGAGTCTTTTCCAGGCAGCTCAGTTGGTCTCAGCCTCTTCAGGGCAGCTCCCTGTCCCAGCTGGTCTGAGAGTGTCTCTCAGTGGTCTTTAGGGCTTATATATGCTTGGGAGGGAGGAACTTAGTGTCTAGTCAGTTTCAGGAATTTCCTGAGGCTCTTGAGCTGTTTCCTGAGCTTAAGGAGCTTCCCTGCAGGAATGCATTACCACCTCCCCTTAGAACATCCGCCTGTGAACTCCCTAAACATTTGATTGTGGGCTGGAGAGACAACTCAGGAGCTAAGAGCACTTGCTGCTCTTACACAAGACCTGGATTTGGTCTCCAGCACCACATGGCAGCTCACAACCGTTTGTGACTCCAGTTCCAGGGGATTCAAGGCACATGTTGGTTATACATACATGCAGGCAAAATTTTCAGACACATAGAATAAAAATAAAATCAGCCAGGTATGATGGTAAGTCTTTAATCCCAGCACTCAGGAGGCAGAGGCAGGTGGATGTTAGTGAGTTCAAGGCCTGCCTGGTCTGTATAGGCTAGATGAGGAGACCTTGTCTCAAACAACAACAACCCAAACCACATCTGAGAAACAAAGAAAAACCATCCTGTTATTTCATATCCCCTTTAACATTCTGCATCTTAACAAGCTTCCCTCCAATATGGAATGTCTTATTGCAGAGGAAATTGCTTCACACATAGAATAGAAACAACCCTCGAAAGTTGTTCTCTGACCTCCACATTTTTGCTGTGGCATATGAACAGATGCACATGCGTGTGTGTGCAAACACACACACACACACACATACACACACACAATGAATATGAAAAAGAACTAGCATTTTAAAAGTGTTCAGAATAGAACTTTTATGCTACATTTCCAAAGATGGGCAAGATGCTCTTTCACTAACACTTCTTTTTTTTTTTTTTCCCCATCTTTTTCAGACAGTGTATCCCTGTGTAGCCCCAGCTGGCCTGGAACTTGCTATGTAGACCAGGCTGACCTCAATCTCACAGAGATACACCTGCCTCTGCCTCCTGAGTGCTGGGATTTTAAAGGAATGTGCCACCATACCTAACTAACACACTTTTCTTTTTTAAATTTTTTAAAAATTAATTTATTTTTATTTTATATGTATGAATGTTATGCATGCATGTAAGTGTATCCATGTCATGCAACGCCTTCGGAGAACAGAAGAGGGTGTTGGATCCCCTGGAACTGTAGTTACTGATGGTTGTTAGCCACCATGTGGATCCTGGGATTCTAACCCTGGTCTTCTACAAGAACAGTCAGTGCTCTTAACTGCTGAGCCATCTCTCCAACCCCCTATGGATTTTTTTTTTTTAATAAGAGTCTCACTAAGTTACTCAGGCTGACCTTGTATGTGCTCTGTAACCAGGCTGGCTTTGAAATAGCAGTCCTCCCACCTCAACCTCTTGAATACTGGGATTACAGGTGTGAACCTCCGTGCCTGAATTTTCTGGCTTTTTTTGTTTTGTTTTGTTTTGTTTTTGAGACAAGGTCTTTCTGTGTAGCCCAGGCTGACCTGGAAACGCTGACCTCTGGCCTCTGCTTCCCAAGTGCTGGGATTACAAGGGTGCATCACCCTTTCTGGCTTCGTTAGCACGCATTATGCTCCAAACACTAGGTTGTCTAAGCATCATGACTGAAGATCAATAAAATTATCCAGAAATGGGAATGTAACCAAGGTTAATTTGAAAATAGGAATAAGCAAGCAGATTGTTTTTGGCTAGACAGAGTTAGAGAGGAGTGTTGTTAAGCAGAGAAGGGGTTTAACTTCTAATTGTTGTATCTTTAGTCCTAATGTTTTGCCAGAAATGATAGGAAGAGGCACTGGTATGTGACTGAAGCTTTATTGTGTAACAGTCCACTACAGAAGCAGCTTCCCGGGCAGGATTTTCATTTGGCTATGACTCCAGCCAGGGCTGCGCACCGTGGTGCGTACCTCCCCCTGATGAGATCCCTAATTATGTCTGCACAAGAGCTATTTCCATGGAAGCTGGAGATTTTCAGTCAATGATCAGAGATTGCAAAGGGCAGATATAAAACAAACTCCTAAAAGTTAAAATACAAAGAAGTTACTTCATACTCTTAATTGCTTTGTAATTTATTGAATTTTAAAATTAAACTCTACAGGTAATAAGAAAAGATGCACATTTTTAGCTGGGCCTGGTTCCTCACACCTATAATTCCAGGACTTGGGAGGGAAGCTGAGACAGAAGGATTTTGAGGCCAACCTGTGAGTTCTAGACCAGCCTGGTCAACAGTATGAGACCCTGTCCCCCAAACCAACAAATAAATCACTTATTTGGGGGGGTAGTTGAGGCAGAGTCTCCTTCTGTAGATGGGTCCATCCTTGAACTCACCTGTGACCCTCTTGCAGCTGCTTCTCAAGTGCTGGAATTATTAGGTGTGAGCCAGTAGGCCCAGCTCTAAATGACCAGTTCTTAAAATGAAAAACTAATTTTGAAATGTATGTTAATAAATAACGAAAGTTTTTTTTCCAACAATGGTAAAGATTGGACTCAGCACATATTCTACATGAGCTACCCCAACGCCCCCAACTCCACAAACCTATAATGATTAAAGAAAGAAAGCTCTAGCACTAGAATGTAGCTCAGTAGTGAAGACGTGCATGCCTGAGGCCCTGGGTTAGGTCCCAAGGAACTCCCATGTGTGGCCCCCCCCACACCATATTTTGAATGCATATCCACTCTGTCCGAGAGCATAGGGATCTAGGGATCCAGCTAGGAGAGTAGCTCAGTTTATTTTTGCAGGGGAAAGTGCAGCACTAAGATGGGAGGCAGGCGAGCAAAGACAGAAGGCTTCTCAGAAAACAGTTGGGATGGGGGTGCTTTCAGTATCTAGTGAATTTCATTTTTATGTTTATTTTTAATATTTTTGACTCAGGGTCTTATAATGTGACACACTAATGATCTTGCCACAGCTATGTGTGCTCTGTGATTAAAGAAGAGCTGGAAAATACTAAACTATAACTTCTTTTTTTTGAGCCTGGAACTAGATGTATCGTTGAGGATGACCTTGCACTTCTGAGTGCTGGACTACAGGCATTTGCCATAGTGGGGACTGAGCCCAAGGCTTCACGCATAGTAGGCGAGCATTCTACCAACTGAGTTGCTCCCAGCTCTAAACTGAAAACTTTTTTCTTCTTTGCATTGCAGGGGATGGAACTCTGAGCCTCACATCTGATAGTCCAACCCTGGGCCACCCAGGCACACCCCCTTGCATCCAGTGATACCAAGCACCCAGTGACCAAGCATGATCGCTTTGCATGTGGGGAGTGACTGAGTAAAGGGGCAGCCTCTTGTTGCCTTTCCCATGTCTGATCACAGATATTTACAGTCATCACAGACCCCCCCCTGAGGCAACTTGCCTTAGTTCCTCTTTTTCTTTTCCATGAACTGACTTCAACCAGGAGCATTTTGTTGTTTCTTCTGTCCTGTTTTGGCATGCTCAGAGCACGACTGCATAAGAAAACTCGCAGCAAAGACGGGGGCGGGGGAGGGGGGCAGAGCTGAGTGGTACTGAAGGGGAGGGGGAGAGGGCGGGCCTGAAATGGAATTTGGAAAATAACTTTTCTTAGGCTTCTCTGTGTCCCTTTGATCTGTGCTGTTTCTGCCATTTGGTGAAACCACTGAAGGAGATACCTCGCCACGGCAGGAGGAAATGGGGACTTTTGTGACTCAGAAAATAGCCATATGGCATTACAACCTTTTCATGTTGCCCAAAGAGACAATAATTCAATTATGAATTTGTGCACTGAGATCAACACCTCGACAGTGGTGAAATAGACTTACTTACTTTGGAGTTTTCTTCGTTTTCTATCTAAATGAGTGTGGTGGAGTTTCTTTCAAGGAAATTCTTGGCTCTCTCATGCTGTGTGATACCTCCAACTGATGGTTTCAGAGAAAGGTGCCAGAGTAGGGTGGTCAGATAAAACACTGGATGCTGCTAGGTTCATATTTCAGATGAACAACAACTGACTTTTTGTTTGGGGATTATAAACTTTTTTGAATAATTCATTTTTATTATTTTTAATATTTTATTTATTATGTTTATTTTATGTGTATGAGTATATTGCCTGCATATATGTATTTGCACCCATATTATACAATGCCCACAAGATCAGAAGAGGGCACTGGATCCCCTGGACCTGGAGTTATGGACAGTTGTGAGTCGCCATGTGGGTGCTGGGAATCAAACCTGAGTCCTCCGCAAGAACAGTCAGTGCTCTTAACCACTGAGACATCTCTCTAGCCCCTGGTTTATTTACTTTTATGTTTTATGCATATGAGTGTTATGCCTCCATGTATATAAGTGCACCACATGCATGCAGTGCCCATTGAGACGAGAAGAGAGTGTCAGATTCCCTGGAACTGGAGTTATGGGTAGTTGGTAGCTGATGTGTATGGTGGGCTGCAAACCTAGGTCCTCTGCAAGAGCAGCCAGTACTTAACCACTGAACCATCTCTCCCCCGATATTTATTTGTTTGCTTAGAGACAGGGTCTCACCTTGTAACTCTGACTGACCTGGAATGGTCTATGTAGACCAGGCTGTCCTTGAACTCACAGAGATCCTCCTGTCTCTGTCTCCAGAGTGCTGGGATTAAAGATGTGTGCCACCACACCCAGTCAATAACTGACTTTTAAATTTTAATATGCCAAATTCAATTTTTGGGTCAGGCTTATATTAAAAATTTGGGCCACTTAGTATTTTATTTGTTAAGTCTGGCAATTTCATGCCTTGAAAGGGGACTCCAGGTCTCTGTGGTGTGGGATGAGTGGATAGATGAGGCTACATTTTTAGGGCACAAACATCAGCACCATGAAAACTGCACTGAGGACACACATGCCCATCAGAATGTGCTGGTTGCTATGCTAAGTTACTTAAGTGAACACGGTCCTTTAGGTCTAGGGGACAAAAAGAACAGGACAATATCAACAGTGAGAAACCAGATAAAAAGAAAAGGAAACATAAAAAACCTTGACAGACATCAAAGGAGCTTCTACAGTAAATAAAGTACTGGTATTATGTGGACTGCTCGTTGTTAGGAACTGACACAAGACCACAAACATTTCACAGAGGTCACTGGGCAACTATTGACATCTGTTTGGAAGGAAAACAATGACTCAGGAGTAAAAGAATCTCTGCTCCACTTAGCTTCCAGAACCACCTCCGCTTCTCACCCCTGCAAGACTTTCCAGAGGATTCAAATTTTATACATAGGACTAAGCAGATTCACGTGTTACTACTGTACATGTGTATAAATAGATGAGGGGAAAGGTGGTTGGTGATGTGGTCAGAAAACTGTCGGGTGTTTGTGCATAACTGGCCTGATTAGTTTGCTACCAGTAACGAATGGGACCCAGAATGAACTTGTGTTCATTGTGTGGATGCTGCTTCGGTAACTGAGGGAATGAGCTGATAGCCTCAGCAGTTGTCAAAGATTATCTGTGCATTCTCCATATTCTTTTCTCATTACAAAATACTTAACCGCTAGATAGAGGAAAGTGATAAGAAAAAAGAAAAAAGAAAAAGCAACCATAATCTTCTATTCCTTAATCCTTCCTTAAAATGTCAAATAGTGGGGGCTGGAACCGTGGCTCAGCAGTTAAGAACACTGGTTGTTCTTGTAGAAGATCCGGGTTCTAATCCCAGCACCCACATGGCAACTAACAACTGTCCATAACTCCAGCCCAGGGGATCCGACAGCGTCTTCGACCTCCTCGGGCATTGCACGACACGGGTGCACTTACCTACATGCAAGCATAACACTCATACACATAAAATAAAAGTAATAAATAAATAAAATTTTTAAAAATGACAAATAGTGACACATTTCAATATTTCAGATAGCTTTTAAAGATTAGGAAATGATCCATCAAATTTCTATCCACCAGCAGCATTAAATTAAACATAAAATTATTATTATTACATATACATTTCTAATTTTTGGTCTTTTTGAGACAGGGTCTCCCTGTAGCCCCAGCTGTCCTGGAACTCACTATGTAGACCAGGCTGGCCTTGAACTTACAAAGATCCGCCTGCCTCTGCCTCCCAAGTGCTGGATTAAAGGCGTGCCATCACACCTGGCCCATTTCTTCTTTTTTAAAAATGACGTGCAATCTAAAAGAAATATGTGATCTCTAGATATATAAGACCTACCAAAACTGATACGAAAGGAGATAAACAATTTAAAATATCTCCTAGCGTGGTGGCACATGCCTTCAGTCCTAGCACTCGGGAGGCAGAAGCAAGTGTATCTCTGTGAGTTCAAGGCCAGCCTGGTCCACAAAGTGAGTTCTAGGCTAGCTGGAGCTACAGGGAGACCCTGTCTCCATCACAAAAAAATAAAAAAAAAAAAAAAAAAGAGAGAGAGACATGCATTTATTTATTTAGTGTGTGTATTTGTGTGTGGGTGTACAGAGTGTGTATGGACGTTGGGGTCAACTTTCTGGAATTGGTTCTCCTTTTCCATCTTGTGGGTTCCAGGGACCAAGCTCAAGTCCTCAGGGTTGATCGTAAGCACCTTTATCCTCTGAGCCATTTGCTGACCCCAATTATTTCTTTATGGAGAAATAATTTTGTTGTCTTTTTTTGTTTTGTTTTTCTTTTTGGTCTTTTTGAGACAGGATTTCACATAGCTTGGATTGGTTTTGAACTGACTACATAGATGACTTTGACTTCTTATCCTCCTGCTTCCACCTCCTAAGTGCTATGCTGATATTTGTGCCACCATTCCTGACCTTGGAACTGGAGTTACAGATGATTATTAGCTACCAAGTGGGTATAGGGAATCAAAGCAGCCAGTGCTTTCACTGCTGAGCCATCTCTCAGGCCCTTATTATTTTTATTTTATATGTAACGAATGTTTTACCTGCATGTATGTAGGTGCAGCATGTAGCCCACAGAGGCCATAAGAGGATGTCAGATCCCCTGGAACTGGAGTCAAGAAGGGTTATTAGCTAACATGTGTCTGGAATTCAAACCCGGGTCCACTGGAAGAACAGGCGTTCTTAATTGTTGAACCATCTCTCCAGCCCCCAAAGTATACATTCTAATACGAAGATTAAGAATGTCTGAGCCTTTTTCTCTAACACAAACTGTAGCAATGGATACCTCCAAACACACATTCAAGAATTCTTTGAGGGGCTGGAGATATGGATCAGCAGTTAAGAGCATCTTTTAGGGACCCTCATTCAGTTCCCACATGGTGGTTGACAACCATCTGTAACTCTAGTTCCAGGGGTTCTGACACTCTCATCTAGCCTTCACAGGTATTTCATGCACTGGTGCACTTGCATACATGGAGGTAAAACACTCATCCACATAAAAAAATAAATAAAATAAAGGAAGGCCAGGTGTGGTGGCCCACACCTTTAATCCCAGTACTCAAGAGGCAGAGGCAGGTAGATCTCTGTCAGTTTGAAGTTAGCTTGGTCTACAAGTGAGTTCCATCCAGGCCAGCCAGGGCTACACAGTGAGACAATGTCTAAAATATAACAAAATAAGCTGGGCATGGCGGCACACACCTTTAATCCCAGCACTTGGGAGTCAGAGGCAGGCAGATCTCTGTGAGTTCAAGGCCAGCCTGGTCTACATAGTGAGTGCCAGGCCAGCTGGGGCTATAGGGAGACCCTGTCTCAAAAAGACCAAAACTTAATTAGCTAATTAATTAAATTAATTAATTAATTAATTAATTAAATAGCGAGAAAGAAAAAAGAAAGAAAGAGAGGAAAGAAGAAAGAATTCCTCTAGGAAAGACAACTAAAACCAGAAGCTTGTTTTCTAATTTTGAAGTTGCTTTTACATTTGGTAACACCATTTTTATTTTAGATGCTGAGGACCGAACCCAGGACTTTGTGCATGCTAAGCTAGCACTCTACCACTAATTTAGATCCTTAGCCCTCTTTTTACCTTTTTCATTTTCAGGCAGAATCCCACTAACTTGCCCAGGCAGGGCTCAAAATTCTACTTCTCCTGCCTTGGCCTCCCAAGTGCCTGGGAAGTGATCACAGGTCTGAGCCACCAGGCCCGCCTCCAGTTTATACTGTCCATGCTCCTAAATTTTGCTTTAACTTTTAACCCTGTTACTCACTGGTTTCTAGCAACTTTTAAGATATAACTTGGATACAGAGCCATTGTTACATCATTTGCAAAAATTTTCTTCCTATCTGTAGCTTGTAGTTATTTTACTTATGATATGATGTTAAATATTTGAATTTAACAGTGAAATTCGGTCATATTTCCCTTTAAGGTGTATATTTCTTTTCTTTCCTCTTGTTTCAACAGGGTCTCATGTTTCTCAGACTGGCCTCATACTCTATGACTTTGACCTTCTGATCCTCCTGCTTCTACCTCCCAAGTCCTGGGATTACAGCTGTGCATTACCACATTTGGTTTATTTGAGAGTTTCTTCAGTGGTAAGGATTGAACCCAGGGCCTTGTGCAGGCTAGGCAAGCCCTCTAACAACTGAGCTACATCCCTAACCTTTCGTGTTTCAAGACATATTTTTTAAAATCATGATGTTATGAAGATATTTTTCTATAAAAGTTTGATAATTAAAAAAAATTTTAACACGTTATTTTTAATTCCTCTGACTCTATTTGGTTATCATATGAGATAGGCATTTAGGATTTTTTAAAAAAGGATTCATTTATGTATTTATTTTATGTGTGTATGTATGTGTCTGAGTATATGTATGTGTGTCACATAGGTGCAGGCAGTTGTGAGCGGCAATGTAGGTGCTGGGAACTGAACCTGGGCCCTCTGGAAGAGCATCAAGTGTTCTTCCCTTCCCCTTTCCTTTTCCCTTCCCTTCCCTCCCCTCCCCTCCCCTCCCCTCCTCTCTCTTCCTCTCCCCCCTCCCTTCCTCTTCCCTTCTCTCCTTTCTTTTTTTTTGGTCTTTTGAGACAGGGTCTCCCTGTAGCCCCAGCTGTCCTGGAACTCACTAAGTAGACCAGGCTGGCCTTGAACTCACAGAGATCCGCCTGCCTCTGCCTCCCAAGTGCTGGGATTAAAGGCATGCGCCACCACGCCCAGCGTCTTTTTCTTTCTTTTTAACAGAGTCTCAGGTAGCCAAGATTGGTCTGGAACTTGCTATTTAGCCAAGGATGACCTTGGCCTCCTGATCACCTTGTCTCCATCTCACAAGTGCTAGGACTGCAGGCACATACCACTGTGCTGGGCAGGATTTAGTTTTCCTATATGAATTTACAACTGTCCTGGCCTCGTATATTGAATGCCACTTTCTCTCCCCATGGATCTGACAAGTTATTGATTATTAGAATCAAGCACCCCATGTAATGAGCCTCTGTTTCTGGGCGCTTCCTTTTGTTCCAGGGTCTGTTTGTCTCTTGTTGCCGCAGTACAGTCTTCTGCCAGTTCTGCCTTTCTTCTTAAAGGATGTCCAGCTTCTCCTTAGGTTTCTGTGTTGGTGGCAGTACCACATTCTATGATTGTGATTGGCATTGCTTATAATTTTTACTTTTACATTGCTTTAGAGAGATGCAATCTTTCCTTTATTGAGTTTTTGGGGTTTTTTTAGCCTTAACTGAGTATACCTCTCTTTGTTTTCATTCTTACATGGTCTTTGATAGTTTCATATTTTTCTGAAGTAGTTTTTTGTGGTTGATGAGCATTTCCGTTGATTTCCTTATAGTTCACGTATGAGAAACTTTATATGGCATTTTCCAACTGTTGTTTATAGAAATGTGATTGTATTGAGTATATCAATCCTGTACTTAGCAACCTTGTTGAAGTTATATATTTTTCTTAGGATTTTGTTTTTTGTTGTTTGTTTTGAGACAGGGTCTCCTGTAGCCCCAGCTGGCCTACAACTCTCTAGGTAGACCAGGCTGCCCTTGCTCTCACAGAGATCAGCCTGCCTCTACCTCCCAAGTGCTGGGATTAGAAGTGTATGCTGTTACCATACCTGGTTTGATTTAATTAATTAATTATTTTATTTTATTTTATGTGTATGAGTGTATTGCCTGCATGTAGGTAAGTGCACCCATGTCGTGCAATGCCCACGGAGGACAGAAGAGGCCAAGGATCCCCTGGAACTGGAGTTATGGACAGTTGTTAGCTGTCATGTGGATGCTAGGAGTCGACCCCGGGTCTTCTGCAAGAACAACCAGTGTTCTTAACCGCTGAGCCATCTCTCCAGCCCCTTATTTTAATTTTTGAAACAGGATATTGTGGTATGGCCCATGCTGGCCTAGAATTGGATATTCTCCTACCTCTGCCCCTCATGTGCTAGGGTCTTGGGTCTGTACTATCATGCTTGGCTCTGTTATATTACCTTTATCTGGTTTGGGTACCCAAAAGGAAGGGAAGGCCTGGAGGTGAGGTAGAGTGAAGGAGATTACCTGTATAACAGGAACATGCTCTGAATTTGATCACCACTATGACAAAATAAAAAAGTGTAGGCATTCTTCCTTTTTCTGTTCTTTGGAACGTTTACTTAAAACGGGGTATATATGCTTTGCTTATTTGTTTTTCTGATGCTTGTAATCAAACCAGGGCCTCACACATGCTAGGCATATGTTGAGACCCTAAGCTACATCTCTGGTTTAGCTAGAGTTTATATTTTGAAGGCTTGGTATAATTTTGCACACATGTACAGCCTGGTATTTCTGTTTTGAGGGTAGACTCTTTACAACTTATCTAGTCTTTGCAAAAATATTGTGATCTTTAGTTTTCTGTTTCTTTTTGCATTGGCTTTAATAGATGGTGTTTTCAAAGCAAATTTCCATTTTATTTGTTTCCAAATTTGTTGGCGTAAAGCTAGTCATAGCTTAGATAAAAACCTCTTATATGTCTATGGTTAGGTTCCTCTCCTTTCTCTGTGGGTTATTGCTTGCTTATGACTTCTTTTAGTTTGGTTATTGGTTGGTTTGGGTTTTTTTTTCATCTTTTTGAGACAGGGTCTCCAGGTAGCCCCAGCTGGCCTAGAACTCACTGTGTAGACCAGGCTGGTCTTGAGCTCACAGAGATCCATTTGTCTCCCAAGTGCTGAGATTAAAGGTGTGCGCCACCACACCTGGTGTTTGTTTATGACTTTTTTCTTTTTCTATGTTAGACCGCCTGTTACCCATTTCCCATATCTTCTCGGTTTGCTATTTGATTTTGATGGACAGGTCCAACAGTGGCTTCACTAGAAAGGGGGCCATGGAAAGTAAACTTTCTCTTTGTTTTAATCCTAACATAATAGTATGTTAATAGTTTAGCTGGGCATAGAAATTTGGATCAAGAATATTTTTTCTTCTGAATTGTTAAGGCAGTGTTCTACTGACTTTTATTATTTTTTCCTTTTTTTAAATTTTATTCATTATTTTTATTTTATGTGTATGAGCATACGGCTGAATGTATATAAGTGCACCTGGTGTTGTGCAGTGTCCTCAGAGGTCAGCCGAGGGCATCGGATTCCCCTGGAACTGGAGTTATGAATAGTTGATAGCCACCATGTTTATTTTTGTTTTTTGTGTGTTAGTGTATTGCCTACATATGTGTAAGTGTACCTGTGTCATGCAATGCCTGAGGAGACCAGAAAAGGGCGTAGGATCCCCTGGAACTGGAGTTATAGATGGTTGTTAGACACCATGGGGGTGCTGGGAATCCAACCTGGGTCCACTATAAGCTGTGAAGCAAGCACTCTGTCACTGAGCTCTCTCTATCTCCAGCTCCATTTTTTTTCTTACCTTTTATGTGGTCTCTACATTTATGGCTTCCCTTGACATTGTCTTATAAATTCCTGTGGAGGTTATTGCCCCTGCATTGCTGTGAAAGATTCAGATATTCCGACCATTTCTCTGTGCACTAAGTAGCTCTTTTCCTGGTCTTTCCTTTCACTAAAGGTCAGAGCCTTGGCTTTATCCCAGTGTCTTCATTTCAACTCCCATTTCACAGGAGACTAAAGTCTTGGTGTCTGTTCTTATGTGGGTGTTAAAACTTGAGCCCCTGTTTTTTCAAGTGTGTGTGTGTGTGTGTGTGTGTGTGTGTGTGTCTGTGTGTGTGTATGTATTATATTAGCTTCCCTAGAGGCTTGTAAGGGTGTGTGTGTGTGTGTGTGTGTGTGTGTGTGTGTGTGTGTGTGTATGTATTATACTAGCTTCCCTAGAGGCTTGTAAGTGGAGACCACAGCTTGCCCAGCTTTTCATCTTAGCAGGGTTTGTCTTTGCTGGTGATATTATGTCAGAAAGCAGAAGGCAAGCTACCTTCTTGTATCTGGGCTGTTTATAGACCTGCCATTCCTCCAGCAGTGACTGGGGACTCCCAGGCAAAGCCAGAAAATGGTAAAATTTATTGTTACCACTGTCTCAACTGGGACTTTCTCTCGGAGGCCTCCTCTCCTCTGTAGCATCTTGTTTGTCCATCCTCCATGGGCCTGACTTTCCAGTATGCAGAGAGTCAGGGAGTCATCGTCAGTGTTGGGCTTGTCCCTGCTTTTTGTAGAAACGCACCTCACTGGTATCTCTGCACTGTCCAAAGTGTCCAGGTGACAATTAGCTAATCTGATAAGCTCATTCATGCTAATGTGCTAATGAAAGAGGACTACAGAAGATGGCTGTCCTTCCCCTACCTCGCAATCCAGGCCTCCTCTTCTCCTGCCAGGTGACATATGTGCATAGCAGCAGTAAGCTTCTAGAGACCATGACCTGGCTTTAGAGGTCTAGTCTAGAGGATTGACAGTAATAGAATGAGATATTTAAGTCAAGTAGGAAGGACACCTGAGTTGAGGGAAGGAAAACAGGGTCAGCTTCAAGGCAAAATGACCTCAGATCCTACTTGGGAGTGTCTACTAAGTAGAGGTTGCAGTAACACTTTCATACCCAAACAGCAAAGAGGATTTCTCAGAACATCCCTTTGCTACATTAAAATGACTCTTACAGGGGCTGGAGAGATGGCTCAGTCATTAAGAGCATGTGTTGTTTTTACAAAGGATCCAGCACCCACATAGGGGCCCACAACCATCTATAACTCCAGTTCCAATACCCTGTTCTGGTTTCTTGAGCAACAGGCACCCATGTGGTGCCCATATATACATACAAGTAAACACGTAAAAATAAATCTTCGCTGGTTGTGGTGGGGTACGCCTTTAGTCCCAGCTCTGGGGAGGCAGAAGCAGAAGGATCTCTGTGAGTTCAAGGCCAACCTGATCTACATAGCGATTCCAGGCCAGCTTGGGCTACAGGGAGACCCTGTCTCAAAAAAAAAAAAAAAAAAAAAAATCTTTAAAAATTATTCTGATAGGAAGGCACAAGAAGCTGGGCAGGGTGGCACAGGCCTATAATCCCAGCACTTGGGAAGGGGAGGCAGGAAGATGAAGAGTTCAAGGTCAGCCTTGGCTACATAGGGTTCAAAGTCAGTCTGGACTGCATGAGATTCTGCCAAAAAATAAAAAGAAAGAAAAGAAACCCAAGAGCAAAATGAGAACCAGGACTCAGTAGAACCAAAATTGCATTTGTTACATTGTTAAGCATCCTGACTTTTCCTTTTTGCTAATCCCACAGAGGACGCCTATACCCTTTGCGAGGGACAGACAGGAACATGATGTACATATGCATATACACACACGTGTGTGCATACACATGAATTGACAGCTGAAACTTGCAGGATTGTCTTCAGTCAGGATAGAAAAGGGTTGATCACTGCTGTTCTCCTTCTTCTGGGTCTTATGTTATTTACTGGGCATCAGTTTCATTCGAGGCTGTGGTGCAGGAACATTCCATGGGCTTGATTGAGCCCCTTCTTCTGTGTTATGAAAGTACCCAGGTCTGGGCTGAGGAGGTGAATGACTCAGTGTAAAGAAAGTGTTTGTTGCACAAGCGTGAGGATCTGAATTCAGATCCTTAGCACCCACATAAAAGCCAGGCAACAGGGGTAAGTGCCTGCAATTCCAGTGCTGGGAGACAGAGACAAATGGATCCTTAGGGCTCTCTGTCCAATCAGTCTAGCCAATTCGTGATCTCTAGGTTCAATGTCTCAAAAATAATGGTAGTGATAGAAGAAGACACCCTACATTAACCTCTGGCTTCCCCATGTATACATATGCATATACACACACATATGAGCACACACATGAATATATACAAAAGAACTTTAATTAAAAATGAATGAAGGGCTGGAGATATGGCTGAGAGGTTAGGAATGCTTGCTGCTCTTCCGAAGGATCCTGATTTTGTTCCCAGCACCCATATGGCAGCTCACAACTATCTGTAACTCCAGTTCCAAAGGCTCTGACACCCTCTTCTGGTCTCTTCAGGCACTGCATGCACATGGTATACATACATACATGCAGGTAAACACATAAAATAAGTAAATTTTTAAGTTAATTAAATAAATAATAAAAAACAATGTCCAGGTTTGTGGTGGTTTTATTTGTTGTGATATATTTTCATGAAGTAAAGGCCTTGGCCTCCTTGTTACTGTCCTGCAGGGCCTGGTGAGTGAGAGGGCAGGCTTCAGAGGCAGCGTTATGACTGTTGGAGGCTGCTTTCAGGACATTTCTCAGGCAGAATATGGTGATGGCTATCTTCTGTTTGAACTTTCTCTGTCTACCAGGCTCTCCCTGGAGGCTGGCCATGGCTACCACATTTATTAAACTTTCCTCCATTTGTCCTCATGTGGTATATCATCTGCTTCCTGCTGGGAAATTAACTAATAAAAATATACAAAATCTTTTTTTTTTAATTTTTTAAAAAGTAGTTAAGTGCACCCATGTCATGCAATGCCTATGGAGGACAGAAGAGGCTGCCAGATTCCCTGAAATTGGAGTTACAGTTGTTAGTTGCCACGTGGGTGCTGGGATTCGAACCCAGGTCTTCTGCAAGAACAATCAGTGTTCTTAAGCGCTGAGCCATCTCTCCAGTCCCTGCAAAATCTATTTTTCTATTTTTATTTTATTGTTTTTCTTAAAGTAAGAGGCTTTTGGGTATGGCAGTAAAATATAAATATAAAATTTATCATTGTAAGCTGGGCATGGTTGAGTACACCATTTGTCCCAACACTTGGGAGGCAGAAGCAGGCGGATCTCTATGAGTTCAAGGCCAGCCTGGTCTACACAGTAAGTTCCAGGCCAGCTAGGTCTGTAGGGAGATTCTGTCTTAAAAAGACTAAAAAAAAAAAAAAATCATCGTAAGCATATTTTGTTAAATACATTCATAGTGTTGTGTGACCATTATCACCATCTCTCTGCAGAACTTTTTTTACCAACCCAAACTAAAAACTCTGTAGTTATTAGCTATTAAATAGTAACTTCCATTTTTTTTTTTTTTAAGATATGGTCTTACTATGTAGTCCTGGATATTCTCCATGTATGCCAGGCTAACCTCACAATCACAGAGATCTATCTGCCTCTGCCTCTTCAGTGTCAGGATTAAAGGTGTGTGCCTCCATACCCAGCAGTAGTAACTTCTTGCTGACTGTGTGGTGGCACACACCTTGCACTGAGGAGGTTAGGAAAGGACAGCCACAAATTCAAGGACAGTCTGGGCTACATAAGTTCCAGGCCAACCTGGGCTATGTAGTAAGACCCTGTCTTAAAACCCAGAAAGGGGAGGGTACTATTTTGTCCTCCTAGCTCCTGGTACCTGTCATTTCATGCTCTTCCTTTTTCCTTTTTTTTTTTTTCTTTTGTGGGTTTTTGTTTTCTTTGTTTTGGTTTTTGGTTTTTGAGACAGAGTCTCATGTAGCCCAAGCTGGCTTCAAAGTTCATACAACACTATGGATAACTTTGAACTTTTAAAATATTTTATTTATTATTTTTATTTTATGTGTATGAGTGTTTTACCTACATGTATTTAAGTGTACTATGTGAATGCAGTGCCCACAGAGGCCAGAAAAGGGTGTCAAATCCCCTGGAACTGGAGTTACAGATGGTTGTGAGCTGTCATGTGGGTGCTGGGAATCGAACCCAGGTTCTCTGAGCCATCTTTCCAGCCCCAACTTTGAACTTTTGATCTTCCTGCCCCTACATCCTGAGTTGCTAGGATTACAGATGTATACCACCATACCCAGTTTGTATGGTGCAGGGGATTAAATCCAGGGCCTACTGAGTGGTAGGTAAGCCCTCTACCAACTGGGCTACATCCCCAGTCCTATTTTCTTCCTCCTCCTCCTCTTTCTTCTCTTACTCTTCTTCATTGAACTTGACCGTTCTAAGCTTCTCTAATAAACAGAATCATATAATAGTGATTCTTCTGTGTTTGACTTATTTTACTTTACATAATATTATCAAGAAGCTCACAAGATAGCTCAGTAGGTAAGGGGTGCTTGTCACCACCCTGATGACCCAAGTTGGATCCCTGGGAACCACAAGGGGGAAGGAGAGAATTGACTCTCAAAATTCTCATGTATGCCTGGCATGTGCATGCCCTCCACCCCCCTACACAAATAAATGGAATTTTTAAAAAATGGGGGCTGGAGAGATGGCTCAATGATTAAGAGCACTGGCTGCTTTTGCAGAGGACCTGGATTTAGTTCCCAGCACCCACATGGTGGCTAACAACCATCCATAACTCCAGTTCCATGGGATCCAATGCCCTATTCTAACTTCTGTGGGTTTATACACACATGGTACACTCACGCACATGCTGGGAACTAAACATCCACACACATAAAATAAAAATAAATAAACTTTTTTTTAGCTTTTAAAAACAAACAAATGAATCTCATGGCGGATGAATCCACAGAGCAATGGTGGCTACTCTTTATCAGTTCATAGATCATTGAGGTATTTGTGGACCATGATAGGATCGATAGGATTTTTTGTGGTAAGGAATCATTGATTCCTTAGTGGTAATGATCTATTTCCTTCCAGGTAATTGTGTAAAATAAACCCAAATATAGACCAGGAATGCCTTCAAATGATTCAGTGAAGCAATTTTTGTAATATTGAGAATGTACTGTAATCTTGATAATCTTTGCAAGGCCTTTGCAAAGACTGATGAATCTTTGGATAGATATTAAAAAATAGTCCAGAAATGTCTAGTCTTGAGATCCTGTGAACATATCTCAATCATATGAATAATAAAGATCACTTTTGTCATATGCTGTAGACTGTTATTTTCTGGCTATATTCTAATGGGTCAAGAATGGCATGTTGATTTACAGAATATGTGAACAGACCAAGGCTGCAACCCAACAGCTTGAAGAATGTTCTGCCTCAAACTTGAATTGCTGTTGTATGCATGTCTATGATCCTGAGAGTACAGACTCGGAATTGGAGGGTGCTCTGATGAACTTCAAAAGAACTCCAAACTGATAACTGCAGACAAGATCCTTCTAAGATTTACAAACTAGATTGGCATTTCATAATTTCAGTGACGATGATCTTTCTTTCTGGGCCTATGTAAATATAAAAATTGATTCAGCCAAAAGATATCAATACCAGATTTCATTATGTGTTCATTGTGAATTTTCCATACTTCTTGGTGCTAAGTAGCCTCAAAATGGCAGTGTGGCATGTGTAAGAGGAGGGTTAATATCCTCTGTAAGCTGTTGATCCAGTTTGTGAACTATACAGGCCTAAACAATGGTGGCCAGTGCTGGTTGGGTTTTTGAAATCAAAATGCACGAAAAGAGCCTAGCATGGTGGCTCGTGCCTATAATCCTAGCATTCAGGAGGATGACGCAGGAGGGTAGCCACAAGTTCAAGGCTAACCTGGATTACATAGTGAGTTCAACGACAGCCTGGGTTGCAGAGTAAAACTGTTAACCCAAACCAAAACCAAACCAACCCAAACCTCACGGAAGTTTCTCAGTCACTGTGGAGCAGTGACAGGGACTGAGACATGCAAGGTGAGTGTTACAGTCTGGGCAGCAGAGTGATTTCTCATCAGGAGGCTACTCCATGGGTTTAGTTTGTTTCAAGGTAGAAGAGAGCCTCAGCTGGGGTCCAGCAGCAAGACTTTCAGGTTGTCACTGACTTTAAAATGGCTCTTTTCCTTTCTGTTCTGTGTGCACATTTGTTTGTTTTTCTTGTTTCTTTCATTTTTTTCTCTCTTAAAAAAAATTAGGAGGCCTCTTTCCAGATGACTCAGTAAGTAAAGGTGCTTACCACCAAGCCTGAGTTTGATCCCCAGGACTCACATAGTAGGAAAGAACCAACTCCTGCAAGTTGTCCTCTGACACACACATACACACACACACACAGACAGACATAGACACATACACACAGACACATACAGACACACACACAGACACAGACACAGACACAAAAACACATGGTGGCACATGCATTTCCCTTAATAAATAAATGTAAT
>NW_008343385.1:4867968-4868967 GCF_000622305.1 Nannospalax galili | reverse complement strand
AGATGGCTCAGTGTGTAAAGTATTTGCCACCGAAGCCTGAGAACCAGAGTTCAATGCCTGGAACCTGCCTAACATTGGAAGGAGAGAACCTACTTCACAAAGCTGTCCTCTGATGGCCACACAAGGGACCATGACATGTGAGCCCCCACATCATATACATAATAATAAGTAAATATAATTAATTTAAAATTTGTGTTTGTTTACTTAAAAATGACCTTTAAGTAGGCTGTGGGACTGGATATGTAGCTCAGTTAATAGAGTGTTTACCTACCTAGCATGCACACCGCCCTGAGTTGGATCCCTACCACTTCATGAACCAAGTGTGGTGGTACACACCTGTAATCTCAGCTCTTGGGAGGTGGATGCAGGAGGATCAAGAGTTCAAGGTCGTTTTCTGTTACATAGAAAGTTTGAGGCCAACCTGGGTGACAATGAGATTGTCTCAAAAAGAAAAAAAAAAAGAATGCAGTAGTGTACACCTGCAAACCCAGCATAGGGAGTGTGAGGCAGAGGATCACATGTTCAAAGCCAGCTTGGGTTACATATTGAGACCCTGCCTCAAAACGACCCCCCAAATCTTTGACGAGAGAGTCTTCTACCCAGGCTTGGTGACACACACTTTTAATCCCAGAATTTGGGAGGCAGAGGCAGGTGGATCTCTATGAGATCAAGGCTAGCCTGGTCTACATATCCAGTTCCAGGCCAGCTGGAGCTACAGGAAGAGCCTGTCTCAAAAAGACCAGAGAGAGAGAGAGAGAGAGAGAGAGAGAGAGACCCCAGCTGTATATAAAAACACACACCCAAGAGCTGAATTCTATTCTCTTCACTATCCAGATTGTTTTTTTTTTTTAATTAATTTATTTTTTTATGTGTATGTGTGTATTGTTTGCATGTATGGAAGTGCACACGTGTCGTACAATACCCGTGGAGGTCAGAAGAGGGTGTTGAATCCCCTGGAACTGGAGTTACGGGCAGTTGTTAGCTGCCATGTGGGTGCTG
>NW_008343385.1:4832094-4867374 GCF_000622305.1 Nannospalax galili | reverse complement strand
ACTCCTAAAGAAGGGTTAATCCTGGCTAGTATAAATAAGTCATAATGATCCCTGGTTAGTATAATAAGTTGTGGTGATCCCACTGATGTCATTGTTGGAGTGTGTGTTACACAAATCTGACCAGCAGGATGAAAAGGGGAGCTGGGGATGTAGTTCAGTGTCAGAGGGCTTGCCAGCACGTGTGAAGTCCTGGGGTCATGTCGTATGCTTAGAGACATTCCTCTGTGTCCCACGCATGTTCTGTCAGAATACAATTCCCAGACTCTCATTGCCACAGCCAACTTGCAGCCATAAAAGTTCTGGCCTGAGGTCCCTGTAGCCCATACTGACAGCAGAGCAAAAGTGTGGAATGGTCTTGGGTGGGGTTTTGGTGATGATGTTGAGGGTTGAATTTAACCATCAGCATCAGGCCACCTGACTCTGGAAGGCCTGTCTTCTGAAATAGTCATAATCCTTTAGACCCACTGAGTCAGAGGTCTCCATTATTTGAAGCTTAAAATATCCCAATGTATCCCTGTCTCATACATAGCAAGAAAACAGTGACTTATAGGGCTGGAGAGATGGCTCAGTGGTTAAGAGCACTCGCTGTCTTGCAGAAGACTTCAGGGTTTGGTTCCCAGCACCTACAGGATGGCTAATAACTGTCCATAACTCCAATTCCAGGGGAATCTGACGCTCTCTTCTGACCTCTGTGGACATCACATGACACGGGTGCACTTACATACATGCAGGCAGTACACTCATATGTAGAAAATAAATTTAATGAAGGTATTATTTTAAGATATTACTGTCCATAACTCCAATTCCAGGGGAATCTGACGCTCTCTTCTGACCTCTGCGGACATCACATGACACGGGTGCACTTACACGTAGAAAATAAATTTAATGAAGGTATTATTTTAAGATATTAAAAAAAAATGACTTGCCAAGTAGTTTTACTTCACCTATTTCTGGGACTGGTCCTGGTACTTCTGAGTCCTAGAAAGATAAAAATACATGCTGACATGACTCAAAGGGACTGTGCCTAGGTGTTTTAGCATGGCTCTGTTCTGACATGGCCCTATACCCTAGAAGAGACGGTATCTATGATGGTAGTGACTGAGGATACTTCCTAGGTTTGCATGCAGATGGGACTTCAAGTACTTGGTGTGTATAAGCCATTTCATCCACAAAGAGTCCTACAAAGTCGGTGTTTACACTATTCTCATGCAGGAAGAAATAAAGCACAGCGAGGTTCAGTGATATGCCCCAAATGCATCTCTAGAAAGCACTGGGCCCAAGTCATGTGCTGAATGCCTATGGGGGAAGCCAGTCTCAGCACTGTGCTCCTTGATGTTTGGCTCCTAAGGAAGACACTTCTCCCTGTTGCTATCAAGAACTCCAGTGAAGGACAAAAGCTCTTCCTGTTCCCAATGGAACTTTACAAATAACTATATCCAGTTTTAAATATCCATTCTTTGAGGACATTTATTCATTTAGCAAGCATTTTTTCAGCATGGACTATGTCGTAGGTCTTCAGTAATAAAAGACGATGAAAACCTACTTCTGATTCTCAAGCAACTTAATCTTGTGGAGTAATAGATTCATCATCAGACAACTATTAAAACAGCATCCTCAGCGCTATTAGCTAAGATCAAAAGAACTAGTTCCTAAAGCTGGGCGTGGTGGCGCACGCTTGTAGTCCCAGCACTTGGGAGGCAGAAGCAGGCAGATCTCCATGAGTTTAAGGTCAGCCTGGTCTACATAGTGAGTTCCAGGACAGCTGGGGCTACAGGGAGACCCTGCTTCAAAAAGGCAAAAAAAAAAGAACTAGTTCCTGACCACTGAGGGTGTGGCTTTGAGTTCTAAGGATGTGACATGGATTAACTATGTAACTGTCATTCAGTTCAAAGGTGGGAACCAAGAACTGTTCAGTCTAACATCCCACAGCTGGCCAGTGACAGAGCTGAATTTGAACCTGAGCACCCTGTTTGCACACCAGAACTCTCTCCACTGGGGTATGCATGTCCCATGGGAGCATGGGGAGTACCTGCTTCCACAGCATAGCCAAGAAGGAATCCAGAACAGTCCACATTACTTGTGAGTTGGACCTTGAAGGGTGAATATCATACAAAAGACCATGACAGGCAAACCAAAAGAGAATTTCAGAAGGAAGGGAGGCAGGGAGGGAGGGAGGGAAGGAAGGGTTGTCATTCCAGGTAGAAAAACAGCAGGTACAAAAGGTAGGAAGCTTCATGGGACCATCAGAGGGTGTCTCAGGATGGAATGCTCTGGGGACCCGAGGTAGCATGTGCAGCTGAAGTAACAGGAGATGCCCTGGGTAGAGATGCCTTTGTACATGCAGATGCTCTTTAATTTACGAAGATTCCACTTACGAATTTTCAATTTTACAAACTGCCCTAGTTTCTTTTCCTGTTGCTGTGATAAAAATACCGACAGAAACAACTTTAACAAACAAAAGTTTATTTGGCTTACAATTCCAGGTCATAGTCCATCCTGTGGGGAGGTCAAGACAAGAACATGAAGTAGCCAGTCCTAACATATCACAGTCAAGAGCAGAGAGAGAGAGTAGTCCATGTGTGCTTGTTTATGCTCAGCCCTCTTTCTCTGTTTACTTGTCCAGGACCCAACCCCCAGGGAATGGACCCACCTACTTTTAGACTGGGTCTTCCCACATCAATTAATGTAATCAAGACAATTCCTCACAGACATGTCTACAGGTCAACCTGATATAGAAAAATCCCTCATGAAGACTGTCTTCTCAGATGATTCTGGTCTACATAGGAAATTTCAGGGAAAAAAAAATCTAAAGAACTAAATGTAAAAGTCTGAAGATGTGGCCCAGTAAGTACCTGCCTAGTACCTCTGATGCCCAGGTTTCATCCCTAACATCACAAAAATGAATGAATGAATGAATGAATGAATGAACATGTAAAACTCATTCTTGGTTCCCAGGCTGAATTTGGTTGGTAGACAGCATCAGCAGCTGCAGAGGCCAACCTCCCTCTGGGGTGCTGTTCTCAGTCATCCCACACTGACTGACTTCCCCAGCATCTATCTATATTGGGTGGGTTTTTTTGTTTTTGTTTTCCAATGTTATTTATTATTTTTATTTTATGTGTATGAGTGTTATGCCAGGATATAGGTAAGTGCACCAGTGTCATGCAATGCCTGCGGAGGTCAGAAGAGGCTATCGGATCCCCTGGGACTGGAGTTACAGACAGTTGCTAGCTGCCATGTGGGTGCTGGGATTCGAACCTGGGTCTTCTGCAAGAACAACCAGTATTCTTAACTGCTGAGCCATCTCTCTAGCCTCCTACACTGGGCATTTTAAAGTCCCAAGCCTTTGGTCTCTACTTTTCACTTAAGTCACTTAAGAAGCTCTTGCCATCCTTCCTTGGAATTTCCAATATGCCTCCTGTAGTCTGAAGGACAAAATGCGGATAATACGTTATTCAGAGTCTCCTCCTTCAGAGGCTTCCTAAATACTCCATAAGTTGTGAAAATACTAAGTTGAATATGCAGTTCATGCACCTAACCTACCAAACATCACAGTTTGGTAACGCGAGCACTGAGGAACATCCTGGTTCCTCCCTCATGGCCATGTGTGTACTGGGCAAGTACCCTACCATCTATCAATTGATACATCTCCAGCCTGGGTTTTTGGGTTTTTTTGACAGTGCCTCACACTGTATCCCAGACTGGTGACCTAGAACTCTCTATACAGCCCAGGTGGGCCTCAAACTCAAGGCAATTCTCCTGCCTCAGCCTCCTAAGCGCTGGGGTTAAAGGTATAAGCTGTCATACTGGCTTAAAGAAGAAAATTTGTGTATACACAATAACACTGTTCTTTTGATATTAAATTAGTATAACAATGGAATGGAACCTCCTTCTATATTGGGCTCCTGTGGAGATGGACAAAGCAACTGAAGAGGAAAAGCAGCTGTCCTCAGCAGTGGGCTCAGAAATGTCAATTTTAATTAAAACATTTCTTTTCAAATACATTTCATGGTTCATGTGTAGTGATATGTGTTTTGCATGCAAATATTCACACTGCTGTGCTGACAAAAGTGGAGGAAAGCATTTTGGTAAAGAACAGTGAGATCAAAACAAAGAATCACAAAGAATCCACCCTATTCTTCATCTTGACAGACCTGCACTGCCCTGTTAGGCCTGGGCACCCACCATGGAAGCTAGCGGGCAGCAGGCCATCCTGGACACTGGGGATGGGGTGGGGGTGAGCCTTTGTGCTCAGGTGAGGTCTGTTTGGGGTTTGGCATCCTGGACTTTTTAATTTTCCTTCCTTCCTTCCTTCCTTCCTTCCTTCCTTCCTTCCTTCCTTTCTTTCTTTCTTTCTTTCTTTCTTTCTTTCTTTCTTTCTTTCTTTCTTTCTTTTGTTGGAAGCAAGGTCTTAAACTGGCATGGAACTATATAGCCCAGACTGCCCTTGAACTCTCAGAAATCCTCCACAGGCATGTACCACACAACCAGCTGGGGGCCTGTTTACTTTAGAAGAGGCTCTCAGTGTTTCTAAGCCTTAGCTAGAACAACCCAAATGGCCAACTCCCAATTCAAAATTCTCCTAAATGTCATCTTTTCCCAAGTACCATTCTAAGTTTGAGTTACAAAAGCTGCAGAAAATTTTATGATTACCTCTGAGCTCACCTCTCCTTTCCCGCTCTGTCCTGCAGAGCTTTCTCACCTGCCAAACGTCTGTTCACTTCCCAGAAAACTGGTCATGACATCAAGGCATCCAAAAATCATTATAATACAGATGGGACCAACTTAAGGAAGCAACAATGTGGGCTAAGAATTTCTGAAATTTTTGCTCAAGTTTCTATAAGGACTTCTATGAAAATAAATGGGTTCTTTCCAGAGTTTAGTACTGGAACATTAACATAGTATCTTTTGTGTGCTATGGGTTCAAGTCAAGGACAATTAGCACCATTTATTAGTGGGCTGAGTGTCGTTTATCTTGTAATCTGCTGAGTTCCCTTCTGATTAAGGTGTATCTTAATATTTGAGAAAATTACCACATATAAATACAGCTGCATCGATTGCTGCTCTCAATATGCTTTTAACCTCTTCAAAGGAGCCATTAACAGCCCAGCGAGAAACAGAACGCCAAGTTCAGAAGATGGATTCAGGCACCACAATTGGCTGTCATGCCAGTACTAGCATTTTCACAAACTATCAAATGTTCCAATTTGTGAGTTAGGAGAGTTTGATTTTGTATTTAATGTTGATAACATACTTCCCTTCAATTTTTTTTTTTTCTGAGCTCATTTAAAAATGCTTTTCAGCTGGGCGTGGTATCACACGCCTTTAATCCCAGCACTTGGGAGGCAGAGGCAGGTGGATCTCTGTGAGTTCAAGGCCAGCTTGGTCTACATAGTGAGTTCCAGGACAGCTGGGGCTACAGGGAGACCCTGCCTCAAAAAAAAGACCCAAAAAAAAAAAAAAAATGCTTTTGAGCTTTCGCTTTGATTTTTTTTTAAGTATACTAAAGGATAATCAATACTTTGCTAAACCCAAGCATTTTGTTCCTTTACACATACATATATGTGTATGTAGGGGTATGTGTACACACTTTTCATTTTTGTTTTGTTACATTTTGTTTTGGTGGTGCTGGGGATTGAACCCAGAGCCTTTTGCTACTAGGCAAGCATTCTATCACTGATCTATACCACAACCCAACACACACATTTTGATTGAGAACTCTTAAGAAAGGAGAGGCCTTGTGATTTTCTTTCAGATTCCAAGTGGAAGGGCTGTGGATCCACTGGGATCTCTGGTAAACACATGCTCCTGGCCTGGATGAGTGAACTGAGGGGTCCATTGAGGCCACTGAGAAGTCCATGGAAAAGTTAAGACTGAGATACTTAACACCAGTAGTAGGAATTAGAAACTTACTAAATGGTGGTCATATCAAACCAGGTACTACTGCAAGAGTTTCTACCTGCCAGCCCATCTTCTCCTACTAACATCACTTTGAGAGAGATGCTATTATCCTTCCTGTTTTCCACTGATTGACTGATTGAGTGATCAACTGGGTTGATCCTTAGGGCCTTGTACATGCTAGGCAAGTACTCTACTATTGAGCTACAGCTCTAATCCTTCTTAATTTTTTTTTGTTTTCATTTTGAAACACAGTCCCTAAGTTCTTGCTCTTACAATCCTCCTGTCTCAGCCTCCCAAGTAGCCAGGATCCTAGTTCTAAGCCACAGCCACTGTTCTCCTTTTCCAGAGGAGGCTAAATTGCCCCACATCAAAAAACTCCTAACAGGCTTGAACCCAGGAAGGTGAGCTCTGCTCTCTGTGTTTCTAAACATTCACATTTAGTAAAAATATAAGATGGGTCTAAGACCTTCCTTTCCATAGGATGGTATTTGGCTGCACATAGAAAAGTGGATAAAAAAGCTGGGCATGGTGGTGCATGCCTTTAATCCCAGCACTCAGGGTGCAGAGGCAGGTGGATCTCTGTGAGTTCAAGACAGTCTGGTCTACATATTGAGTGCCAGGCCAGCTGGGGCTACAGAGAGACCCTGTCTCAATAAGACGAACGAACGAACGAAAGAAAGAAAGAAAGAAAGAAAGAAAGAAAGAAAGAAAGAAAGAAAGAAAGAAAGAGGGAGGGAAGGAAGGAAAGAAGGAAGGAAGGAAAAAAGGAAGGAAGGAAAGAAAGAGAAAGACAAAGAGGAAGAAAAGTGGATAAAAGATTTCCAAGTCAACTACTAGATCCAAGTCCTGTCTGCACCAACCCAGCTGTGCTGCCTTGGACAGTGTACTTAACCTCTGTAGCCAGCTTCTTGGCAAAATACGAGGGATGCACGCTTGTTGGCACATAGCTAAACAAACACACAGGTTCTTATTGGTTTCAATACTCTCTACTTAGGAAGTGAGGGTGAAGGACGCACTGGGTTAGCTCTGTGGCAGAGGGCTAGCCAGCACAAGACCCTGAGCTTAGAGGCCAGCCTTGTCTCCACAGAGCATTCTAGGCCAGCTGGGGCTACAGGCAGACTCTGTCTCAAAAAGACCAAAAAAAGAAAAAGGAGGAACATGGGATTTATACTAAACGTGACTATGTGCTTTATGTGCTTGCAAATTTTTTTAGAATTGGAGAGCAGTATCTCATGTTTTAAAACATTTGATTGATTTTTTAAAAATATTTTTGATTATTTTTATTTCATTTCATGTGTATGAGTGTATTACCTGCATATATGTCAGTCGGTACACCGATGTCATACAATGCCTACAGAAGTCAGAAGAGGGTGTCAGATTCTCTAGAACTGGAGTTATGGGCAGTTGTTAGCTATGTGGGTGAGAACTGAACTCAGGTCCTCTGCAAGAGCAGCCAGTGCTCTCAACTGCTGAGTCATCTCTCCAGCCCTGAATTTGATGGATTTTAAGTAGCTCTTTTCATTGGTACCTGTGTGTGTGTGTGTGTGTGTGTGTGTGTGTGTGTGACACCATGTGCCATAGTTCATGTGTAGAGATCAGAGGACAACTTGGTGCGGTTGGTTCTCTCCTTTCACCTTCATGTGTGTTCTGGGGATCAAACTCAGGTCTCCAGGCTTGCATGGCAAGTGTCTGTACCCACCGAGCCATCCACTGGCCCCTTTTAAGCAATCTTTAAATTAACCTTCAGCCATGCATCAGCAGCTGTCGGATAGAAACAAATGCATTATGTATTACCATGTTGGATATTAGTTCAGAAAACGCCAACCACCATTCTGAACATCAAAGTGTGCCTCTTATCAAGCGCTTGGCTGGGAGGACAAAGCACTGGCTAGTCACCTCATGACCTTGATTCCCATCCAGCTATAGTACCAATTCAAAGAAGTTTTGTGATCTTAGGCCCACACAGGTAGACAGTCGTCCCTATCACCAAGGGCACAGATGGGTGGGTCTGGGATGCTCCTGCTATGGAGAGACCTAAGGCTGGGGACCAGCCTGGAACATAGCAGGGAGAGCCTGGCACCCATGTTCCATCCTGGACATGGGGCTTCAGCAACTAGATGAGGTGGCATAGCACAGCGAGCTAGGGATGTGCTCCAACCTGGCTTGCAGATAAAGAAATTTGGTTCCAGGGGCTGCAACTGGTCCAAGTCTATTTTTTGAGCCAATCCTCCTCTCCAAACTCCCCCTCCCCAACAATTCTCCTTCCAGAAACAAAAACCCAAAAGTCAAACGGGAGATTCTTTGGAATGTGAAAGTAGCTAATGGCTTTAATGTTGTGAAAAGGTGACAGCAGTTGGAGGAATGTTTCAGACTTTGCTCTTTAGTGAGATGGTGCTTTTTGTTTTTTGTTGTTTTTTTTTTTAAGACAGACTGTCCCTGTAGCCCAAGCTGGCCTGGAACTATGTAGATAAGACTGGCCTCGATCTCACAGAGATCTGCCTGCCTCTGCCTCCTTAGCGTTGAGATTAAAGGCATGTGCCACCATGCCTGACCCAGAGGGTTCATTCTTGATATAATTTTTTCTTTTGTCTTTTTGAGACAGGTCTTCCTGTAGCCCCAGCTGGCCTGGAACTTGTTATATAGACCAGGCTGACTGCCAACTCACAAAGATCCACCTGCCTCTGCCTCCCAAATGCTGGGATTAAAGGTATGCGCCACCACACCCTACATTCTTGATATAGTTTTTTAGATTACAGAGTGGTTTTTGGTTTTTTGTTTGTTACAGAGTTAACTAGTGGCTTGTATTCTCAGGAAGGAGACCTAGCCCAACTGTGTACACTGAGCGGAATATTTTGTTGACCCCACAGGAATAATTGAAAAACCTTAAGCTATATTTTTAAATGTGATAAAAGAGCATTGTGCTTGACATGCACATTATTTCATAGTGCATATGAATACATAGCTCAAATATGTAGTATCTTATTTTGATAATTTCCTGGCTTCTATGCATTGAACTGTTTTCCTTCTATTTCATTTGCATGTTTACTAATTAAGTTGTCTCTAGGGCTTTTCAAGGAATATCTGAAAGACTGTGGAGAAAATAGCTAAAATATATTATGACCGTATCTATCTGAGAGCACAAGAGAGAGCATCCACATTGAATGGGATGTGATATTCTTTTGAATTATCTTGATTTATTTATATGCATGTATGTGCACTTGAGTGCCACAGAGCACTATGTTCAGAGGACAATTTGTGGGAGTCAATTGCCAATTTCTACTATGTGGGTCGTAGGGATCACACTAAGTCATCAGGTTTGTATATCTGGTACTTTCCCCGCTGAGCCACTTGATGGCCAGATACACTATATGCAGATAAATACAATAGGCTGTCTTTGGCTACATGCTGGAACACAGCCACACAAGCAAGGTAAACTTCCATGATGTGGTTATGAGACTCATTTACAAGCCTAATTTATACACAAATGTTAATAACAGTAGCTATTTATTTATTTATTTATTTATTTTTGTCTTTTTGAGACAGGGTCTCCCTATAGCCCCAGCTGGCCCAGAACTCGCTTTGTAGAACAGGCTGGCCTTGAACTCACAGAGATCCGCCTGCCTCTGCCTCCTGAGTGCTGAGATTAAAGCCTTGCGCCACCACACCTGGCTAACAGCAGCTATTTTAAAAACACATTTCTAAGCCAGGCATGGTGACTCATGCCTGTAATTCTAACCTGGGAAGGCTGAGGCAGAAGGATCACCATGAATCTGAGGACAGCCTGGGCTATATAGTGAGTTCTAGCCTGGGCTTCAGAGTGAGATCCTGTCTCAAAATAAATAAAATTAATATTTCCTGAGTTTATATGTATGGTGAGGCACTGTTAGAGTTTCTGTTTGTGGGGAGGGAAAAAAAAATCCCTCACTCTGGGAATTAAAAGTGACTGGCACCACCCACGTGAGGTGAAGCCAGTCCTGCTTTCTATGAATGGTATGAAGTTGGGGGCACCACTTGCTCCAGCTGTGCTTATGGTTAAAAGATCAGGAACCTGCGTGGAGCTCCAGACACAGCCAGCCATGCAGTGTGCGAGGCAGATCCTTCCATCTACCAATCTTTCGAGCCGTCCTTGGCGTCCAACATTTCTGAAACGTCCATTAGGCTAAATTGGCTTCTCTCACAGTCCCGTGGAAGGGAGAGCAGATGAAAGGATACAAACGCCACAGATTTGTATTGTCAGCAAACAAAAAGGGGCACATATGTGCCAGTTTATAAATTACTGTTTTCATTAAAAAGGAGTTCAGAAATCAGGTTCCACTTACCATTGTTCAGACCTGAATTTTTTTAGCCATATGATTTCATTATATGAATTACAGAACAGTAATAGAGTAATATTACTCTTCAGCCAGCTCACTTAAATTTAAGACATTCAAGACCCAATAATGCACTACGTTCTTTAGTTCAAGTTATGCAAATAATATACATTTTTTAGTCGGCTTCCCACCAGGTTGTACACGCATTATAAACACAACAAAGGCCTCTTTCTCGCACAATATATTACTCAAAGGCTGGTGAAAAATAGAAGCCAAAATATTGTGAATTACATTCTCATAATGGTTTGGCTTTGTGCTGCTTGCTGCCTGACATTCTGCCTGCTAAAGAGAAGCCGAAACGGGGAGAAGGGGAGCTATTGACTCCCTGGTACCCAGGACGTTTGTTTTCTAATGTCTAAATCAGATTATTATCTCTGTTTTCTTTAGAGTGGCACCAGCAGATCCAGCTTTGCTACATTTGGGAAAACAACAAGGTGGAATATGGTCATCTCCAAATGACAAAAAAAAAAGGAGGGAATAAAAGTTAATATAAATTACTATGGCTGTCCCTGAATCCAGGATGGGAAAACCTTTTCATTCTTATACAAAGCGTATGATCAAAATCAATATGGAGGATTTCACAAGAACCTGTGATGTGTGTATTTAGGATAGTTGCAAAATTTATACCATATATCTAAAACAAAACACAACTACCAACATACTAATTTCCTTTGGGCATTAAAAGAAAAAAAAAAAGAGCTAAAATTTAGACAATTAGAAATACTGAATTCTGCCTCATGGCAAAAACAGTATTCATAGACTTAGTCCAAAAATTTATATGCTAAATAGTAAGAAGACTCTGCGCTCCTGCCAAGTTTTCCAGTGATGCTCGATATATTCTATTGGTAAATAGCTCAATTGCATAAATTAAACTTAAAATTTTTTTTTTTTAATGAGCAGGAGTATGCTTCTGTCTCTGAAATACACAGATCAGTTCCATTATCTCACACTTCAAAAACATCCTTTTACTTAAGGCAGATTTCTTGTTTATGCTGGGCAGATGGAAAACAAAAATTGATAAAGAAATTTTTCTTTAGCTTCGTGACGTAATGTGATCTCTGTGGGAACAAGAGAGCATTCCTTTATACTTGTGTGCAATCTGAGCTCAGTGCCTTTGAAAGCTCAGGAGTCCTCTACAAAACTCTTACTTCCCTTCCCCCCTAAAAAAAAAAAAACCAAACCAAAACAAAAAAAACCTAACAACCCACCTCAACTAATTTCCCTAATCTCACTGACATTTCTAACAGAAATTCTCACCTTCAATTCTTTCCTGGGTAGTGAGAAGAACCCCAGGTCTGGAGTACTGGGCAAATCACTCCTGGCCTCTTGTTTGATGCAACAAGTGTCAGCTGTATGTCTAATGCATATAATTCTTTATACATAGTCCAAAGAGCCCTGGTGGATGGAAGGCAAGTATATGTTAAGATTGGGAACCATAAGGTTGGTCTTCACCTGGATATATAGATGGGTAGATGGTTCCTTTCTTAACAAACTGTAAGCACAGGGCCACTTTTACTTTTGCATGTAAGCAGGAAGGAGATGATGGATTAAACATTGTCCTCTACCAGACTGATATAGATGTACATGTGGGAATATGTATATACACACATATACACACATAGAGAGAGGCTGTGAGGTTAGAATGGTTTCTTAATTGCATTCTACACCTGCCTAAGACAGGCCATACAGCTGCAAGGAGATGAAAGGAATGACTGAAAAGAGAATAGGTAGAGAGGCGCTGGAAGGCTGGAGAACAGGGCACACTGGGGTGGAGTGAGAAAACAGAATTCACTTTGGGTAGAATTGATTTCGTGCCAGCGTTTGAAAAGAGGAAGGTGGCTCTGGAAGGCACCCCCCCAACAGAGCAACTGGAAACAGCAACAATTTTTTGATGCCATTAGACACCAGTGTGCCATGCACAAGCACTGGGAAGCGTTCCCCAAGTTTTCTGTTTTGAATTTGAGTGGAATATGAAAGAAATAAAATATTCTGACAACTTCGAGCGATGTCTTGTGACTTAAAAAAAAAAGAAAAGAAAAGAAAAAACCCCCAACCTCAGCCTGTGAAGTATCACTGCTCTGTTTTAGTCTAATGCTACTTCTATCTTTTATCCTTTTTAATTAGAAGGCAAATTCTCAGACCGCCAGGCCTAATCCCTACACAGTGGAACAAAGCCCAGCAAAGCCTTTGAACACTGTTCATCCGGGCAGCACAAACCCTAGTAACTGTTGGCAGTAGGGGCAGGACTCTGACCCTCATCTCAGCCATTCTCCCGCAGACCATGATGCTCCCTGCCCTTCAGAACCCTATCTGTTGTTCTTCTGTTTAGATTGAAAAGACAAAAGAAGAGACAATGTGGGAAACGTAGGGGATTGGCTAGGTAGGATGCGGGGAGCTGGTGATGGATAGGACCCAGTAAATGGGGTTTCACGGGAATAGCCACAGTGGGGAGAATTGGATCACCAGATTAGGTCTTTAGGTTCAAGAAATTTCTTCATCCCTCACTAAATCTTTTCATGGACAATACCACTTTTTAAACAATTGTTGCATTTCCAATTACTCCAGGAGTGTTCAAACAAATGTCCCCAAGCCCTCCATGAAAAGTTTGCTCATATTTTAAACTGGCCAGATGAAAATCAATAAAACAAATACCACCCTCCCAAACCAGTGGCACACACTCACATCTCCGAAGTATTTGCACTTGTAATAATATTTGAGTCAAGAGCATAATTTGAGCTCACTCAAGCAAAACATGCAACTAGACAGAAATGTGAATTTTCAAAGCTAATGGGAACAATCATGAATCAAAAAGCCAAATTCCAAGTATGCAAATATGAAACCCGATTGTTTGCATTTCCTACTTTGGCTAACTGTGAATTAGCGAACAGTGAAACGACAGATGCTTCGGTGGTGCTGCAAACTCTTCCAAATTGTTCTTAGATTGAGCTATGTGTGTGTGGGTGGGAATTACCACCTAAGGCCAGAACTTTAAGGGTTGTAATGGGATTTCTGAAAAAGATACACATTTTCTGGTTTTTGAGATCCCTTGGATAGACATTCTCAGGGGATGGAAAAAAGCAAAAATGTTTTATTGAGAGCCTTCTTAGCAGTCTGGGATTTTTCAACACTGCAGGATCATAAAACCTCTTTCTTTTTCCTTCTTTCGTGGTGTCTGAAGTAGCATCAATGTGTGTGCAGCACTTCGCCTAGTGTTCAGGGCTGTCTCTGTAACCAGATATAAAGTGCTACTGATGTACGTGTGGGTGATGAAAAGGTTACTTTAAATCATAGGTGAAGGGTCAATCAGGGGTTTAGTAATAACTAATAAATATCCATTCCATCATATAATCTTAAATTCAAAGCTAGCATTGAACCACTTTCAAGGAAGCTTCTGTTTTTTTGAACTGGGGTTGTTTTCGTTTTTTGGGTTTTTTTGGCAAGGATGTTATCTTGACTTTTGTATTTAAATAAAATATGGTTTTGGAATTTTTAAAGCATCAGGTTTTATATTGACTTCCAGTTCACTTATTTGTAGGACACGTGTTTATCGTATAAAACGGACAGCAATATATGCGTTTATGACCCATTTCTATAATACTGTCTGTTATTCTAATGGCAAAACATCCCCATCGTTAGCATTTCTCTGTCTTTGTGCTACATAAGCAAAGCAAATCCTTCCTCCAGGTCAAAGTGGTGAAATAGGTGAACCGCACAAAGGTAATAAGAAACAGCTACAGACGATGTAAAGGATGATGTAGCCTTACAGACAGTCTTCTCTGAGCCTGTTTTTGTGTATGTTTCTATCTTTAGTCTCTTCAGGAAAACAAAACAAAACAAAACAAATATAGCTACTCACATTTACACATTAAAAAATATCCCTTATGCTCATTCCTCTTGCTTTGTGTTAAATGAAGACTGTCGGAAAAATTCAGATACGTCATTTTTTTTTCAATGCCCCCAGTGATAATCAAATTTGCAAGTAAAAATGCTTTAAACATTTTTAAAAGACTTTTTGTAAAGATAGAAGTCATTTAAAGAAATTGTTTAAATGTTTGCACGAATTTCACTGTCTAATGCTCCAATGGAAATGATCAATAAATATTTGCATAAACAGAGCAAATTCATTATGTGTGTGTTAATAATTGTACATCTTTAACCAGGGGGAGGTTAGTCTTGCCATCTCCAGTTTCCAAGCCGACTTCCACAGGTAGGTTATGAAATGCGCTGACAACTCTCTGCGTAATACTTAACGCTACACTTCCAAACAGTTTCTAAAAACCCAGAGACAGTCCTGGAAGCGCAGGTAAACTACAGGGGACATACTTCCAATGAACCAAACCTGGCATCCCTTCCATCCAGAAGTGGCTTTTGTGTTTCTTTTTGGCATTACCTCTACCTACCCACCTTAATCATGTATATGAAACAATTTTCCTAGAATGGAATGTTAAAGATTCTACATCACAGGAATCCAAAGCTTTTGAAAACGGCTTTTTTTTTTTTTTTAATTTTAAGAAGTTAAGACTTGGAAGCTCATTGACAATACAGACTACTTTGCTATTAAACGTGGTTGAATACTCGTTAATACTCATTAGAATGTGAGAACGAAAGCGATTTTTGATTTTCTCTTTCTTAGGGTTCATGTGACTTAGATACCCATGGTAGGTTTGTGGACAGGGGTTGCCAAGCTTAAAGTATTTTTTTTGTTTTTTTGTGGTCATTTTTTCATTATTGTTAGCCCATTTCTTCCTCTGAAGTAAGATTTCCGTACTATGAGTAAAACTTTAGAGAGTTCTAAAGCTTATAATGTAAATGACCATAAATACCAAGCTCAACCAAAACAAATACGAGAAAAAAAAAAAAAAAAAAAAAAAAAAAAAAAAGAGGCCAGCCCTTAATTCTGTATTCTGATCCATCAGCGACTGTATAACTATATCATTAACGATGTTCTCTAACCGGGGAAGTCCCTACCCTAGAGTGTAAAGGATCAAAGAAAACATTCTTTTCTGTCTGGTACACTTAGTAGTCCTGCCTCCCAACAGTGGGATAAAAGGAACTTGCTAAACTGTTGCCATTTTGCAACATCTGCTATAATTCCCCTAAATCCAGATTTGTCTGACACAGAGAGCCCTGTTCTTACATCACTGCCATGTGACAGTACAACACCAGTCACATCAAGCTGCAGGATTGCAGCTCCAGGCTATGATAATGTGAAGAAAACCTTTTTGCCTAGGGCAAAACACTTGTAACAAAGTATCATTCATCTGGCCAATTTAAATCTTCTCTCAAAAAGGTACCCAGAAACATATGCAGTATGCCTTTGTAAAAGGCTGGAGCAGCTCATACGCAAATGACCTGAACCAAGCGAACAAAACCTAATGTCCTGATTAATTACTGCTAAGCGGCTCTGATACACAGCAAAGAGAAAGCAAGGACTAATCCTTAACCCTGTCCTACATTCTCAAAATAGCCCCAACTGCTGACAGTTACAAAAACAAACCTGTCCATGGTTAAGAAAAAAAAGTTGTACATTATCACTCAGTGCCCTCACAAAACAAGGGTGTGGTTCATAGGAGTGATGGATGAGGAAGTTCCGGGTTCAGGGCTTCTTGGGACACAGGAACGAGCTCACGGAAATGAACTGAGGGGGATTCCAAACAGCACACATGAAACTTAGAAATATTTGGGGCATTCTTATTTTTAGGGTCTAGCTTGCAAGATTAAGCTTTTCTGAAAATTGTTACTTAAGAATTTGGGCAGTTTAGCAGGAAGATCAGGACTTTAAGGCCAGCCTCAGCTACAAAGTGAATTTAAGACTAGCCTGAGCCACATGAGGCCAACCCTTAAAAAAACAAACAAAAACAGAAAGGCTGGGCCTGGTGGTGCACCCCTTTGGTCCTAGCTCTTGAGAGGCAGAGGTGGGTTGACTTTAAGTTCAAGGCTAGTCAGGTCTATATAGCAAGTTGGAGGCCAGTCAGGGCTATATAGTGAGACCTTGTCTCAAAACACATGAATAAACAAAGACACAAAAAATCCCAATAAAGCTAAAAAACAAAGAGTCGGGCACCTTATCCCAACACGCTTTGTCAATTAGCCTGAAGTACAGAGACCTCAGTACACAGACCATCTTATTAGGATGGGATGTTTAAAAAAATAAAGGGATACATATATCCCACTATGATTATCAGACACGTTAGACTCTTAAATTACTTGAACTGTGAAGCTATCTTGGCTTCCTCAGTCACTCCAATTACAGGCACTGTCACCAAAAAAGCAGACACCTGGAGTGCCTCGCCTTTGCTGAGCTAGCAAGAAATCAATGATATTTTTTAAATTTTTGTTTATTATTTTTTTAATTTTATGTGTATGAGTGTTTTGCCTGCATGTAGGTAAGTGCACCCATGTCATGCAATGCCTGCGGAGGATGGAAGAGGCTGTTGGATCCCCTAGAACTGGAGTTATGGACAGTTGTTAGCTGTCATGTGCGTGCCGGGATTCAAACCTGGGTCTTCTGCAAGAACAACCAGTGTTCTGAACTGCTGAGCCATCTCTCTAGCCCACAAAATTCACATTTTTTAAAAGGATCAAAGGTCATAAAACACCTCCTCTTGTTAGTTATCACAATGTTAGATTGCAGGTGAGTTATATTCAAAACAAATCAGGATGATTCTTCCTCCCCCTCCCCCTCCTCCTCTTTTCTCCTCCTCCTTCCTCCTCCTTCCTCCTCCTCCTCCTCCTCCTCCTCTTCCTCCTCCTCCTCCTCCTCTTCTTCTTCCTCTTCTCCACCTGCCTCTGCCTCTGCCTCCCAAGTTCTGGGACTAAAGGTGTGTGCCACCACACCCAGTTACAATTCAGGATTCTTACTTGTTTTTGAAGATGCTCCTTAATTTGACTTTATTCTCCAGGTACCTCCAGATCAGTTCTAGGAAATAATAAAATAAGGAGATCAGTCAAGGCTGGAGTCTTGCAGGATCAGTTGGTCAAAAGGGTCCCCACTGTTGGGCAGCCTGCATGCCAAGGGCAAGAGACCCTGTTTCCACCCACAATGTCCCCATTATCAAGGCTAATTCCATCTTAGGTTTTGAAGAATATTGCTCCATGTAAGTACTAATACATAGACACAAGTATTTTCATGTGTCACAGGGACCCACTCCATGTTTGATGGTACAGAGGATGACTCTTCTACCTGCCCAGATCAAACAGTATCCTGGCAGTCTGGAAAAATACAAGATGCTGGTTCAGCTGCATAGCCTGAGTTTTGATGATCTATTTTTGTTTTGTTTTGTTTTGATCCTTTTTTTAGATTTATTTATTCTTTAGTGTGTGTGTGTGTGTGTGTGTGTGTGTGTGTGTGTGTGTGTAAGTACAAGTCCCTTAGAGGTCAGAGGCATAGGATTCCCCTGGAACTGGAGGTACAGGCAGTTGTGAGCCACCCAACCTGGGTTCTAGGAACCAAACTTGGGTCCTCTGCAAGAGTACTATGTGCTCTTAACCACGGATCATCTCTCTAGCCCCTCTGTGTTATTTTCAACCAGCACCAAGCACTTGATTTTATTTTCTTCTCCCCCCCTCCCCCACCTCCTCTTTCTCCTCTTCCTTCTCCTCCTCCTCTTCCTTCCTCCCCTTCTCCTTGCTCCCTCTCCTCCTCCCCTTCCTCCTTCTTCTCCACAGGGTCTGATATATCCCAGGCTGGCCTCAAATTCCCAGTGTAGCTGAGGATGACCTTGAACTTCTGATTCTGCCTCTAACCACTGCAGTGCTGTGATCACAGGCATACACCACCATACAATTTATGCCATGCTGAGGACGAAACCTAGGGCTTTTAAAAGCCCTGAAAGTGTTCTACATCTGAAGCTCTTTGATTGTCGTTGTACAGCCTATCTCCCTTATTTCCCTACCAGTTCTCCCTGCCCCTGATTTTCTCCACTACTCCTGAAGGCACACTCTGGTTTTCATTACTTCTCACCTTTACTTTCTGAATTAGGATGACTCACCTTCTGATTACTGGGGCTGTAACTAGGAAGCAATTCACCGTGGTTAATAACATCTCCAGAATTCTGAGCAACATCTATGCCCAGGCATGACCACCTTTGGTGGAGATCATTTTTCCCTGTAGCTGGTAGTCCAACTCGGCTCAGAGGCAGAGTGGAGAACCAAATCCCTGCTTCTCATGTTTGGGCATCCAACTGGACAGTCCTTTAGAGGTGAAAGACTTCTTCGTTGTCTGCCGAGATGGACTCAACTTAGGGAGAAATTTCTTATTTCTGAAATTTCTCCATTTTTCCTTTTAAGGTTGAAGGACTTGTTGCAATTTTTTTTTTTTTTAGATTAAAAAAAGAAGAGGGTAAGAAGTATGAAAATCATTGTTCCTGATGGAATTTGAACTGCATGTTACTGAGATCTTGTTTCCCTTTTACCAAGTAGTCTCTTTAGGGTATAGGAGGGCCAAGAAGGGGCATAGATTCAGTATTAGAGACCCAGGCCAGCTTTCGCCCCTAAGGAAATGACTTGATTGCACTGAACCTCAAGTTCCTCATTTCACTGGCTTGTTGGAGAATTTTAAAAGATTTCATTTATTTATTTTTAAATATGTGTACATGTGTGTATCTGTGTGTGTTTGTACATGAGTGCAGTAACTGTGGAGGTCACAAGAGGGCTTCAGATACCCTACAGCTGGAATTACACTAGGTAATGAGCTGCCTGACATAGATGCTGGGAACCAAACTTGGGTCCTCTGCAAGAGTAGCACAGGTTCTTAACTGCTGAGTCATCATTCCAGCTTGGTAAACAACCACAGCAATCCTATTAGGCACCAAAGTCTACATTTCATTTCACAACACAGGGAGGAATTGTTCTGGAAGGTTGAAGTACTTGTCAATGTCACCATCATGGGGTAGATGCTTATAAAGTATGGTCTACAGCTGGGTGTAGTGGTACATACCTTTGAGTGCCCAGCACTTGGGAGACAGAGGCAGTGGATCTCTCTGAGGTGGAGGATTATAAAACTGAAGGGTCCTTGCTCTTGGTAGGGTCAAACAGCTACACTGTCTTACTGAGCCATGTCTTTAGAGGCCTTGGCAGGAAAGCCCAAGGGGAAAGAAAATCCTCATTTACCAACCCCTAAACTTTGTGGTAGGAATTTTTTTTTCCTATTTTTTTTATTGAGCTTTTTAAATTTCATACATTTCCCACTCAAATCCAGACCCCCTCCCCTATCCATGCCTCCCGCATGCCCCCACTCTGCCATACATGCTGAGTCCTAGTCATTCAGGTGTTTGTACCCAAATGTCCTTCAGTGTAACTGCATCCACTGGAGTCTAGTCAGCCCATCCAATGGTCATATGTAAGTCATACTCTCCCTCACCCAGTAGCAATCAGTCTCAAATAGTTCTCAATCTAGTGCTGGCCCACCACCTATTTCTTACCTCCCCTTTTGGCTCTTGTTTAACTGAGCTGACATGGGTCCTGAGCTTGACACCACTGCTGCCATAGGCTCACATGAGCAAGCCTCCAGTGACCTGGAAGCCTCTAACCTTCCTATGTTCATGAACCAGCCCTGGCTCTTATAATATTTCTGCCTCCTCTCCTGCAATGGTCCCTGACCCATGGGTGGGTGAGGTTCCATATAGGAGTCCCACCCTGTGGTAGGAATTTTTAAAAAAATATTTTATTTATTATTTTTATTTTATGTGTATGTATGTATTGCTTGTATGTAGATAAGTGCACCCATGTCGTGCAATGCCCAAGGAGGACAGAAGAGGCTGTTGGATCCCCTGGGACTGGAGTTACGAACAGTTGTTAGCTGCCATGTGGGTGCCAGGATTCAAACCTGGGTCTTCTGCAAGAACAATCAGTGTTCTTAACCACTGAGCCATTTCTCCAGCCCCCAAAGAAAGTTGGCAGTTGTATAATTAAAAAAAATTTTTAATTTTTTTGGTCTTTTTGAGACAGGGTCTCCCTGTAGCCTCAGCTGGCCTGCAACTCAGGCTTGCCTTGAATTCACAGAGATCTGCCGGCCTCTGCCTCCCGAGCGCTGGGATTAAAGGCCTGTGCCACCACACTAGGCCAATCCTGTGCTAGGAATTATTTTTAAGGTCACCTCTAGGGACTGGAGATGCAGCTCAGTAGACTACTTGCCTAGAATGCATGGATGCTCTGGGTTGTGTAGAGGTAGGAGGTGTAGGGAGTATTTGAAGGAGATGCCTGCAATCTCAGAACTTCAGAGGTAAAGGCTCTTTCTTCTTTTAATTTTTATTCTTTTTATTTTAGGTATATGAATGTATTGCCTCCACGTATGTAAGAGTATCTGTGTCATCCAATGCATGCAGAGGTCAGAAGAGGGTGTCAGATCCCTTGGAAATTACAAATGGTTGTTAGCTGCCGTGCTGGTGCTAGAACTGAACCTGGGTCCTCTGTAAGAGCACAGTGCTCTTAACTGCAGAGCCATCTCTCTAACCTCCAAGGTAAAGAATCTTAAATTCAAGGTCACCCTCAGCTACAAAGCAAGCTCTAATCTAATCTGCACTATACGAGACACTGCTTAAAACAACAACAACAAAAAAGTTACCTCATTATTTAACGTAACAACCAGAGATGTTAAATCACCTACTGAAGGCGGGAAGCATTGAGGAAGACAGCAGAGCCAGCCCGTATGGGTCTAGAAAGCCAGGTCTCTGTCCTTCAGACCAGGCTTTTTCCATTCTGGTTTAAGGCCTTTACTCACTGCCCATGCTCAGGAGCATGGGGCAGGTGGCCAGACATCAGAGATAGAGTGAGACATGCTTGCCAAGGCATTGTCTACAGCAGGTGCTGCAAAAAACCTTCTAGAACTTCCTCCACTTCTCCAACCAAACCATCAAGTTTTCCAGAATGAAGTCTAAGTAGGAACCAAGCTTAATATAAAACATAGAAATCAGGGTTCAACTACTAGGCCAGTAAACTGAAAAGGTGAAGACAGTGGAAGGTATGTCAGGGTACACTGGTAAATAACAGGCAGAGGATGAGGACATGATTCATCAGGTAAGAGTGCTTGCTGCACACACTTGAGGAACTGAGTTCAAATCCTCACCACCCACATAAAAATGCTAGGTGTGGGTATGTGAATGCTCATAACCCCAGTGCTATGGGAGGCGGGAGGATCGCTGGGGCTTACTGGCTGCCAGTCTAACTCCAGATTCAGTGAGAGGAAGACCATCTCAAGGGATTAAATCAGAGACTGATAGAGCAAGACACCTGCTTCTCTTTTGGGCCCACCCTCCATGCATACAGGTGCACACAACCACATACTTAGGTGTGTATACGCCCCCACACACAAAACAAGTGACAGTAAACTCCAGATGAAATTACTTCCAAAAATAATAGGAACCTAATAGCACATATTTTAAATTGTCTGCATGTTAGGTTTTCAAAAGCAGATTATGAGATCAGCATGGTGATATACTCTTGTAATCCCAGCACTTGGAGACTGAAGCGGGAGAGTTTCAAGTTCGAGTCCAGTGTTGGCTCCATAGAAAGACCCTGTCTCAAGGGAGGAGGGGAACAGGTTATATACAGGAAAGGCTTCTGAGCTGCTGATTCCCACAGGTTCTCTTTCCCAACTTTCCCTTCCAATCCAAGGAGATGACTTCTCCTTTTACTAGGGATTGTGAATTTAAGACAAAATTAATTTAAAGAACCTGCAGGGACAACCTTTGCCCCTGACTTCTTGAAAATCCTCAGGTGATTAAAAGAATCTGCATAAGAATCACCTGGAAACGTGGTTAAAAAGCAGCTTCTGGTTAAAAATAAGGTAAGGCCACTGGCCTTTCCAACATAACTCCAGCTAAAGATGTACTCTGTTCCAATGGACTTCTTAGAAATGTCAGCTCAACCCTTAGAATTCAAGATGGCCTACAAGCCAGGCTGCTGACTCCATAGCACTGATTCCAGACCACAGAGGAATCCCGGATGAAGACCTTTGCTATGGTTGAACTGGAACTCAGAGCAGGTAGGCACCCAGGCCATTCCATTTATCAAAGAAGATGGGGTGAGACTGTGGTAGAGCCCTTGCCTGGTATGTGCAAAACCCTGGGGTCCATTTCCAGAACTGGCCCCAACCCCAGTCCACACAACACAAGAAAAAAAGGCAGAGGTTGTCAGTGATCTGATCTCTGAGTTGAGGTAAGACCCAACTGTCTTAAAACCAAATTTCCTATTCCAACTTGAAATTTGAAGGTAAACAATAGACTGAACAATAGATGGATTAGATGTTTGGTAGATATGTGAGTCATAAGAAAAGGCAAAGCTAGGACCAGGGGTTGATTTTCTCTCTCTCTGGCAGAGACTCTAGCTGGCAAGTTGATTTCTGCCAGAGACAGCCAGAAAATCAAAGGGGAGGCAGCCAGATGAAGGGTAGAGAGGGCTGGTGTGCTCCTACCGACTAGGGTGGAAAACTGCACAGGCAAGCGGGCGCTGGAGCTCACACTGGTGAGAGAATCCTGAGACCTCCCAGTAGCTGGGCTGTTTGGTGTCTTTTATTAGCTTGAACCATAGCTGGTATAGCTTGAGACTGAGCTGATAACAAGGTGAACTCCCAGAATTGGCTAGGCAGGAAAAGTCAAGGTCAAGACTGCACAGGTGATGTTTGGCAGGATTGTGGGGGAACAATGTGGGTTGGTTTCTCACAGCAAAATCATCTTCTGAGTCCTTTTTTTTTTTGGTAGTACTGAGGATGGAGCCCAGAGCCTTGTGTATGTTAGGTAAGTGTTCTATCACTGTGTGCTACATCCAGCTACTGCACCCACCCACCCCCACGCCCAGCCCCTGCCCCCACTTTTTGCTTTGGAGATAGGGGCTAACAAAGTTTCCCAGGCTAACCTTGAACTCATTCTAGCCTAGGCAAGCCTGGACCTTGCAATCTTCCTGCCTCAGCGTCCAGAGTCGCTGGGATTATAAATCCACACCCAAACCCAGCATGCATACACTATTTTAAAAGCGCATTGGACAGACCTGAGGTTGTACCTTAGCGGTGGAACATCTACCTAACATGCAAAAGGCCCTGGATTCCATTCCCCAGTACTGGTAATAATGTCTGTAAGGTTTGGGTGCATGCCGCTGTAAGTACTGTATTCATGTGTTTTGTTAAATTCTAACACCAAATTGTTTTGAATTCTTGAAGTGCAAGAAAAATAATTTCTATTGCCTATAAGATAACATGCTTCTTTAGGAACCTAGCAGACCCGCTTCCTGTTTTCAGGAGCTTGTCAGGAGGGAAGAGAACCGGTCATTGTGAAGCCCTGCAGTTCATTCCACTTACCATTTCTCGATGCTACCCGCCCCCATCCCCCTCGAATCTGTTAACACTTTTTATTTTCCCCTGGAAACTTTCGTAGTGGATGTGAAGGAAGAGAAAGGGGGAGGGGGGGCGATAAAGGCGACTGTCAAATTGATTAAGTGAACGCTCATTAGGGAAAGTAACAAGAGGTAAAATCTGCATATGCATTGCAGCAATGTGTCTGATCTCGCTAAATTGGGAAAGACAAAAAGGGCTGCAAACCTCCCTGGCTGGAAGTGCTTGAAGGGGAGCTGGGGGAAGGGGAAAGTCCCTAACAGTAACTGTCTTTTGTAAACACTTGGTAGAGTAGCCCGAGGCTGCGGCGGGGAGCTTCAGTGGTGACCTGCCACCCTGGCTTCTGGAAACTTGTACCCATCATAAAAAATGAACCTGACCGTTCCTAGAATATGCTAGCCACCTCCTTCATTTCTCTGAAAGGAGTTTGATTGCCTCCTTTTCCTTCCATTCCTCCTTTTTAAGATCCTTTCATCCAATCCCCACCCCCAACTCTGTGGTACCTGAAACTAAGCAGTGAGTTTTGTGTCACTGGGACAGAAACTTGTTTTTTTGTGCAGTATAGAACACAGTTTCCCCCCCTCCTTTCCTCCTCCCTCCCCTCCTCCTTCCATCTCCCCCCTCTCCTCCCTCTCCTCCCCCTCCTCCTCCTCCTCCTTCCTCTTCCTCCTTCTCCTCCCCCTCCCCCTCCCCCCTTCCTCTTCTTCCTCCTCTTCCTCTTCCTTCTCCTCTTCCTCTTTCTCCAGTTTTAAAAGATAAATGAGTTCTCGGTCAATAATTTTTGTTTGATTTTTCTGTGGTTGTTGGAGGTGGGTGAGTGTAATGCCACCAATTTAGTCTAGCTTATTGACCCAAACAAAAACAAACAAAAAAACCAGCCTGGAGATCCACATTCCAAATGGCCACATGGATTTTCAGAGCAGGTGAGAGTTCTTGTCTCTAATAGAATGATCAGCTTAGTAGTGTAGTTTCAAGGAACCATTAGACTGGTTAACTTGGATAATTCTTATAAGAGAACAGTATTATTTCCAATTGTCCTCATCTGTGGAAATGGCCTAATGTAGTCCGAGGATAATCTTTATGCTTCATTTGTATGCATTATTAAGGACATATGCTTAATATTGTCATTTAGGAAGGTTTGGTTAATGATTACTCATGAATTCCTGATTAACTTGCAACTTTTCTACTAATATCTCCCATTTACTTCCTCTCATCATGAATCCTAACCAGAAAATTCCCTACTGAAAGAGATGTTGACCTTGACTTGTAGAACTATGATACTTCAGGTCTTAGGCTGGAGCGTTGAGGTTGACATCACATGGAGCACTGCTGCTACAAGCCCTTAATTTTAAAAGTAAAAAAACTCGGGCTTGACCTTTTCTTTTCGATTTGGAAGGAAGATAGCATGTGTACTTTAGATGTGGCCCAAATTGTCTTGAAGATTTGACAGGAAGGGAAGAGTGATAATTGTACTGTCAGAGGTTGTCCTTTGAAAACACCTACAGACTGCCACAAGGCCGTTCTGCTCATCTGTGGGGTTGTCTGGGCTGTTAGGCACTGGTAAGCCCTTTGGAGATTCTTATAACTACAAATTTAAGATTTATAAATCCTCTGTTCTGCTTTATATTTTTAAACTACCCCATCAGTATATTTCTTTCCTTCTTTTGTTAAGCTTATACATTTCCAATTACCTCAGACTCTAAAGAGAAATGCGATGGTTAAATTTCTGCACTTGTAATGCCATTTATTAATCTAGTTCTGGTGAGAAATGTTGAACCTCTTGCTTCCCCAAATCATACATTTAAATTCTGGGACACACCTCCAATGCACACGGACGTCGTTTAATTAAAATGCGGGTGCACATTAATAAGGAAGGATATCATTTTGTTATTTATATATAATTTTATTTTGTTCAAAAAAAAATGAACAGAGACTGGTAAGTTCCATAATTGCCCTCCATGGTGAAGAAATAAGTGTAGGAGAGAAGAAAGGCACAGTAAGACACGTGCTAGTAAAACACTCCTTAACACTACACAAGCCGAAGAAAATGCTACTTTGCATTTGGTCCTCAACGCTGCTAACTGCTGGCCACTGAGTAAAAAGTGCACCCTTTACACTAATTCCTTGGTCAGAAGATAGAGTCACATCTAGAAGCTCCTCATTAATATGCTATAATGGTCAAATAGGAGATTAATAGCAAAGTCACCCGCTAAAGCAACCAGGAACCTGTTGATTAGCAATAAGCCTCCAAAAATAAGATACCAGATTGCAAAGCAAAATCAAGTCCCAGGGCAACAAGTGCTTCTGTAATTTATTCCTTCTTTATATGAGGACATAAAGCTCCTTTATAAACGTGTTTTCCAGGCCCTGCTGTGAGCTGTAGGTGTGAGCTTTTCAGCTGATTTATTAATTTTAGTTTCAATCAACGTGTCACCTGCAGACACAAAAATGTAGGCTTCACCACAGAAAATACAATTTAAGAAAGAAAAAAAAGAAAGAAAGAAAAAAGAAAAGAAAAAAAATCACAGGGCTTTAATTCAAGAAACTTTGCCAGGTTTTTTTTTTGTTTTGTTTTTTTGTTTTTTTTTAAGATGAACACTGGAATGCCTATTCTTTGAGATCTAAAATAATTCCCAGCAACATAATTAAAAAAAAATCAAAATTAAACATTTTTGTCATACTTCAAAAGTCAGTCTAAGACCCAGGGAAGAGTAACATGAGCCAGAACAATCAACTGCTCTTGTCAGTGGGGGTACATTCTCCCCAAAGACGCGAATGAACAAGTCCCCTGGGCAAAATGTGCAAAAAATTCTCAATTAGTTGTCTTTATTTAGTGAGCACTATGGGGTCCTCAACCACACTATAGAATTATGGCAAGAAAGCTGAGCTCTTCAGTAGCTTATTAGCATTCTCAGAGGCTTGGAGTGCTGCTGATAGCGGGCTGTTGCCTCCAAGAGCTGTTGGTGGGACCCCTACACTCCCAGGCTTTGTCCTTTTGTCCTTCCAAGCCAGCAGGAAGTACTGCCCCATGTTCAGGGCATTCTGGGATACCTTCATTCCATTCACAGTTTGTATTACTGACTGAGCCCCAAGTCTTTGTTATTGGCTAGACCATCACTGTTACAGGTTTAAGTGGAAAGCAAAAGCAATCTGTATCAGTCAATTCTAAATGAAGGTTTAGGAAGTAGCCCCTTCGAAATGAACATCCTTGTAGGGATGGAGTGGCCTTACATGGCCAGGGCCCCGTAGGAAATCCAGACACAGGTTCTACAGGGTCGCTGACATTCTTTTCATCCTGAAACTGCTTCGGGCGTAGGAACTGAAGTGGCAATGGGTTAACGAACATTCTAGAAGGACTCCCTAAACTATGTTTTTACAGTACTCCTTTACCTACTGCTCTCCCCACCCCCAACCCACCTGTCCCTCATCCACCCCAAAGGAAGAAAACAAGGAAGACAAAGCAAAAAGAATTGGCAGCAAGTGTCAGAAATGCCTTTTCTAAAGAAGAGGGTATTTGCTGCTTTAGGGAAAACACTATCATTGACTAAATTAACAAGTTGTCTTATCAACTGCCATAAGCCTGGGAGTCTAATTAATTTAGTACTGATCAATAATCTTGAATGAGGCATTGATTTCTGCCTGCCTGACAGGGCTGCTGCTGAAATCACTTTCTCCCTACGCCACAGACACACAGAGGCACCCAACGCTTCTGTGTTTTCACGTTAAGATTTTATTCCACTCATCCTATAGGGTCATGCATGTATTTTACAAATCAACTGTAAGTGTAAAAAATGGGATGTAAAAACAAGTTTGGGAGAATGGGTTCAACTAACACGGACAAACAGAACTCTAAGCCACAGCTCAGCTTTTGTAAGCAATGTCCTTTGAGTGAGATGAAACACAGAAAGAAAAGGGAAGGAAGTGAAATGCTAGGCTGTTAAGGGCTGAACTGGGCAGTGGGCTTGGCTCCTCCACAGAGCGCATCCTTCTGGCTCTCGGTTTTAAAATGCTGATGATACTTTATTGAAAGTATTCTGACCCCCACTTTTAAAAAAAAGCAGTCATGCAGTCTGACCAAAGGCAGAAGCAGATGGTAAGCTCATGATAAGGAAAACTCGAGAAAGACCTACCCCAGATTTGTCTTTTCCTCTTGGGGTTGGTAAGCTGGGGTGGGGGTGGAGCAGGGAGGACTTCCCACGCCCCTCCCCCTCAATCAATGACAATAGCATTGGGATGAAAATAATTGAAGCATTTGACTTTTGAATTTTTATCTAGACTGATAAGAGATTGAGTCTCTTAAGACTTACGTCCTTTAAAGGGACTAGGTTTGCGTTTGTGTTTTCAAGTGCTTCCATGACCCTACCCTGCGTTTTCTTTTGAGTCTCTTGGGTCTGGGTGACTGTTCTTGTTCATTGTGCAAACCTTCCACTAGCCACACGACACAGCTGAAGATCCTGGGATAGCCCCCTTGGGCCCAGCCACTGGGCAATGTTTTCTACCATTGCTTAAACAATACTTGAAGTAGGAAGTAAAGGAGAACTTTAAAAATAATTTAAAGATGATGCGTCAGTTTCAACCCCAGAGAATGGTAACTAAGGGGCTTGTTTATCTCAGACTGATTTTCTGTTCAGTACACATCATCTCCCTTCTCCCCCCTCGGAAAAAAAAAAAATGGAAGAAAGAGCTGGAAACGTATGTATTACTTCTGTTTAGGCTTGTAGAAACTGTCCAAATGGCCCAAACAACACAAAACAAATTCATATTCTTTTTGTGTCTTTATTTAATGGAATTTAGCTTATTAAAAATTTAAATATATATGTATACTTTTAAAGTCCCACCCTTAATCTCTTTGGGGTCTTCACGAGTTTCCATAGCACTTTACAAAAGATCTTTATTGAGGAAAGGATTGGACAAACCTGCCTTATATGTGTGGCCCACACCATTAATTGCCCCATCTCCTTCAGTGAGGCCTTATTCCTATGTAAATACCCTTGCATAATGTTACAGGCTATTGTTAGGCCCGCGCCAGTCAGTCGCCACTTATATGCATTTTTACTTCAATCCGCTGCTCAGAGAATGAAAAGATGTCTGGACTTAAGCTGTTTACCAACTGGGCCGAAGCTGCCGAGCGGCAAAACTGAAGAAAGCCCCAAGCAACTGCAGGAACAAGCTTTTACAATGCGAGCAGCCATTTTCAGCTGAGTTATTAACCCGCTCTGAAACTCTTCTAAGCTATGCCTTTTTGAAAGAACAAATGTGCTGAATCAAACATGAATGAGCCAGAACTATGAAGAGAGAAATCCTCTAAAGCACTATTGAACACAACATAGGTTTTTAGTCATTTTGTCTCAGTTGCCTGCTCCCAACATTATGAAGGATGATAATGCCGGCTCAGTTGTGGTGATTGTCTGGTAATTAAACAATAGTGCAGTACAGTAAAAACAGCCAGGCAAGCAACATGCACTTGGAGTCAGAAAACAGTGTGGAGCGATGAAAAGGCTGAGTTAATAGCTCACCACTAGGACCCGACATGGATTTGGTCACTAAAACACAGGGATCTTTAAGTAGAGCATTGAAAAAACCTTCCCAGTCCAAATCTATGGGGCTGCCTGACTTTCTCTGCCCTGTGTGGCCTTATGGAGCGTCCAATGGATTTGGTCACTAAAACACAGGGATCTTTAAGTAGAGCATTGAAAAAAGCTTCCCAGTCCAAATCTATGGGGCTGCCTGACTTTCTCTGCCCGGTGTGGCCTTATGGAGCGTCCACTGAAAAAAAGAAAAGCCATTTTTACTTTGTAGTTGTAAAGATTCCCTGGAATGGCATACCAGGAAAATAAAGGTGCAGAATTCTACCAAAACGAGCTAGGTTTCTGTCCGTAGAATGTCCTGAGGGCAGAGAACACCATATTCATTTAATGGTACCAAAGTCTGCCTAGTGTGGTATTTGCCTACAGAAACTCTCGACTATTTGCATGCTTATTAGAACTCAATGAGTGCTTAATAAGTGCATATATATGACAGAGGGAACATCTCATTGCATACTTAGTGCCACAGGAAAGACAGCGCCCGCCTCCTGGTTGGCGAAAGCAGCCCGAGTTAATTACCATCACAATGCAATCGAGTACAACAGTCGTTGCTGAAAACCATTTCTATTAAAGCTGCTCGACTCAACCTTGCCTCTGCAGGTCAGCTCCAGCACCGATAACCTTTCCTGCAGACAAATGCATGTAACATTGCCTCATCTAATTAAAAACTCAGGGAGGTGTCGGGAAAATACCAGCACACAGAAGCCAAGTCAATGAGCCCTGGCTTCGGCTGGTGGAAGCTACCATATGCCTCTGTTGTTTACTCTGGAAGGAAACTGAGTCACTTAACATTTCAATAGGTTAATCAATTGACAATTAAATGGAGAAATTGGTTAACTCTGAAAACAATTAACATGACACTCCATTAAGTACACTCTCTAATTGCCGCTGCTGTGAATGGAAATTAATGGGCATGTTAAAGCATCTAACTGGGGTTGAAACATCTAATGCTCTGTGTGTGTGTGTGTGTGTGTGTGTGTGTGTGTGTGTGTGTGTGTGTGTGTGTAAACAGAATTAGCTGAAAACTTGGGTTTTATTTTTATAGATTAGACAGTAGGAATTCTATCATCCACTGCAGTTTCAGCAGAGGGGAGCTGTGTAGTTTTTTTGTTTTGTTTTGCTTTGCTTTGTTTTTTCATTCTTTGAAGGGCTCACTTCAAGTTGTTGAAATATTTAATTTGCAGTAATTAATTAAAATAGCCTGAACCCCTCCCACCAAATTACAGGTTGGTGAACAAAATGAGAAATTTCTCCTTTTGCCCATTTTGTGGACGGAATTACTTTGTGGGATCAGGTATATTTCAAGATTTCCTTTCTAATCCAATACTTGGGTCTTGAAGCCAGAATTTTCAGTGAATAGTTTTGTGAGTGGCACTTGGTTGTATCCTGGACCTCAATGTAAAATATGGCAACAGTGCTTGTTAATAACAACTTACTTTGGAAGGTCTCAAGTTTGAGTTTTTAGTAGATTAACACACATAGCTGTTACAGAGAACAATACAAAAAAATGTTCATTTGCAAAAGACGTAATAATTGAAGTAAATGGGCTTCTGAGAGATGTCAAAAACTAATTAGGCATTTTATAATTTTTTAACTACATTTATTTATTTGTGTATATGAGCCTCACGTGTGGAACATCTGTGGAGGTCAGAGGATAACCTGGGGGAGTCAGTTCTCTCCTTTCACAATGTGGGTTCTGGGTTCAAACTCAAAATTATTTTATATAAAAGCCTTCCACCCCCTCTTTAGCAATTTTAATATACCTGCATATGCCAAAGTGAACAGGACAAATTCCACTTTGAGGGACTAATTGTTCATCAGTGAGAAAAATGACATTTAAGTAGAATGTGTAGCTTGATGTGGGTGCACACCTTTAATCTCAGCACGCCAGAGGCAGGTAGATCTCTGAGTTTGAGACCAACCTGGTCTACATAGTAAGTTCAGGCCAGCCAGGGCTACCCAGTGATATCCTGTTTTAAATACTAATGAGTGCTTGCCATGTGCCAGGTACCCATATACATACATATGTATGAATGAATGAATGAATGAATTAAAACTTGTGTACTAGTGATATTTAGGAGTTGTCAAAATGTAAGTGGTTGCAAAGACATGGAAGTCAGTAAGATTACTTGTAGGGAATGCATCAAAACGTGAGGGTGCCCCAACTTGGTGAACATTGGCATGGCCAGACAAAAGGGCCAGCAATGGAGGTTGAGCAAAACAGTAGAGGAAAAAGAAGGGAAGAGAGAAGAACTCATACTCAAGAGGTCTGAGGTGTAAGAGTGACTTGGAGCACTTGAACCTTAGTGGTGGTTGCTTTGTGATGAAAGATTGAATCATCCCCCACCTCCCCACCCCCAGTCCCCACAGTAGGGAGGGAGTCCATGGGACAAGAAGAAGAGAGATGCTGACAGAAGGCTACCCTGAGAAGCTTGGCTTTTAGGGACAAGGAAGAGTAGTGGCTTAAGGACAGAAGCCTTGAGAGGATAGTACTGTTTTGTTGGTCCAGAACATGGGGAGGTTCTGACTGCTGGTGAGTGAGTGTGTGTGTGTACATGTGTGTGTGTATAACTGCTGTCCAGAGTTCTAGAGGAGAGACATGCCCAAGATGGATGAAAAGGATTATCACTGGACGGCTAGCTGGAATTATAAGTCACGTCCTTGTGGTCCCTCCTGTCTGCATTGCAAAGAGGCTTTCCTCTAGGGTGACTCCTTCATTCACACATTTGTTCATTCACTCAACAAATCTTTTTGAAATATTTTATTTCATGTATTTCATGTATATGAGCATATTGCTTGCATGTATGTAAGTGCACCCATGTCATGCATTGCCCACGGAGGTCAAAAGAGGGCATCGGATCCACTGGAGCTAGAGTTACCAATGGTTGTTAGCCACCATGGGTGTGCTGGGAATTGAACCCAGGTCATCTGCAAGAGCAGTCAGTGCTCTTAACCACTGAGCCATCTCTCCAGCCCCTCATTCAACAAATCTTAATGATGTTTGCCATGCACCAAGCACTAGTCTCCAGTTTTCTGAGTCCTTGAAGAATGTTAATTGTTAGCACATAATGAAGCATAAGACAGACAGGGTCCTGGCCCACAGACTGAAGAGTTCCTAGAAAGAATCCTACTTTTGATGTAGCTTCACTGGGAGGTAACATTTGAGTTTTTAAAAAATGTTTTAACTTCATTACTGTTTTATTTTTTATTTATTTATTTATATGTGTGTGGCGGTCAGAGGACAACTTGAAGGAGGTAGTTCTCCCTTTCTACCATGTATGAACTAATTAGTTTTTGTCAACTTAGCACAAAGTAGAGTCACCTGGGAAGAAGGACCATCAATTGAGTTGTTTCCATCAGACTGACCAGTGGACATGTCTGTGAGGCACCTTTTAAAATTGTAAATTGATATAGGAGGGCCAAGCCCACTGTGAGTATAGGCACATAAAACAAAGGTATTTCTATGTCCCATGAGAAGACCAGAAGTCATGCTACTGCTATGGCATGTCTGTTGCTGTTTTCCTTATGTAAAGCGATGATAATTCCCACCTTGATTAACTTTCCGTCCTCCCTCCCTCCCTCCCTTCTTTCCTTCTTTCATGCCTGTCATTGATTCCAGGTGTTTCTCAGTAAAGTTATGGGTCTGCCTAGGTTTGTTGCTTGGCTTGAGGGCTTCTGGGCTTCCTCTATGAAAGGTGACTGGTTAGCACCATTGTCACTGCCATTGCCCCATCTTTTTAAAAAAATATTTTATTATTTTATGTGTATGCGTGTATTGCCTGTGTGTAGGTAAGTGCACCCGTGTTGTACAATGCCCGGGAAGACAGAAGAGGCTGTCGGATCCTCTGGAACTGGAGTTACAGACAGTTGTTAGCTGCCATGTGGGTGCTGGGATTCGAACCCATGTCTTTGCCAGAACAGTGTTCTTAACTGCTGGGCCATCTCTCCAGCCCTGATTGCGCCATCTTCTAAAACTGCCGGAACTTCTAAAGCACCTCAGCTCTCATCAAGTCTCTTCCATCCTGATGCAGCAGGAGTCAAAGTGGCTCTGGCACCAGATCTGACTCTCCTGTAACCACAGAGCCCCTGGCTTCTCCTGTCACTTCTGAACCTCTGTATATCACCACATCTTGGGGTATGGGATTTGGCCTCTCTCCATCAGGCAGCCAGTAGGGTGGGGTAATATATTCCAGGAATTTATCAATCCTACAGTGTTAATTTTAACCAACAAAAAATAAGTCGGAGAGAGTGTTACACAGCCTGCTTGAAATGTCACCCATGACTAGTGGCTTTCTGTGTTTTTGAATCAACTCAGTGTGCCAGGTTCTATCTACTGTTTCCTCTCTACTTCACTGCCTCTTTTCCCTTTTAGTTCCCTGGGGTCACAATGTCCAAGAAAACCTTAAATTTTCAGGGCTGGAGAGGTGGCTCAGCTGTTAAGAGCACTGGCTGTTTTTGCAGAGGACCCGGGTTCGATTTCCAGCACCTATGTGGCAGCTAACAACTGTCTGTAACTCCAGTTCCAGGGGATCTGATGCCTTCTTCTGACCTCTGAGGGCATTCCACAACACATGTGACCTTACATGCATGCAGGCAATATACCCATACACATAAATAAAAAAAATATTTTTATTTATTTGTTTTTGGTCTTTTTTGAGATGGGGTCTTCCTGTAGTCCCAGCTGGCCTAGACCAGGCTGGCCTTGAACTCACAGACATCTGCCTGCCTCTGCCTCTGAAGTGCTGGGATTAAAGGTGTGCACCATCACATCCAGCTTTAAAAAAAAAAAAAATTAAAAACCCTTTAAATTTTAAGTCTTGCTTAGGATCATTTTCTAAGGACAACGTGATGAAGATGGTAAGGTCATACTATCATTGAGATCTCAGTCAATCATTTCAAAAATGAATAGAACATGTGAAGAAAGGAGGAGGAGCAGAGTGAGGGCTTCTCCCACCCGTCCGTATAAGCGCCTGTGCACATAGAAGAATCTTCTAGGTGTATGTAGCTCATGAGGAGACTGTCTATTGCACCAAATTTGGCCTGGATTTGAGTCCCTACCTGTTCTCTCAACTGTTCTCCCTCATGTAAGAAGCAGCTCGTACAAGAATCCTGGGCATAGTAGAAGAATTATACCACGCACACAGGAGTCTTGGGTACCACTCCTACAGGAGCCACTTTAGAGAGTTCAGGTTTCAAAGAACTTCCAAGAGTTGGTGTGGTTGCATCCAGATCTAAACGTTAGATAAACTTTACACCTACTGTTTACAATCCAAGATAGGATTACTTGTCTTTTAAGGAAAGTGCTTAATGAGGCCTTACCTTAGTGGGTGGTAAAAGAGAAGAGTTGGACTGAGTTAGAGCTAATCAATTCAAACTATTCACATTGAAATTCGTGCAACCATGTATTAGGCGTCATATTACATTTGGGGCTACAATGATAAGTTAACATAATTTTGTATGTCCTTTTAGTGTCATCCAATAGCTCAGGATAAAGAACAGACAGAGGGTGATCCTGTTTATCCAGGACTGAGTGTCTTTCTCCCCCACCCCCCTTACTTTTGCTTTTTTTTTCCATTTCCTCCCCTCTCCTCCCTCTCTCCCCTCTCTCCCTCTCTTCCTCTCTCCTTCCATCCCTCCCCTGTCTTTTGGCACTGGAGATCAAATCCTGGGCCTTGCCATGCTAGGCAAGCATTCTACCACTAGCCTGCATTCTTTGTTTCTTTCTTTTTTTCAGTTAGCATCTTACTAGGTAGCTCAAACAGGCCTGGAATGTCCTATCTTCCTGCCTAGGTCTTTTGTCTTCCAAATGCTACAATTACAGGTTTAGTTTAGCTTCTCAAATTTTATCTACCTTCTATATCTTTCAGCACCTCGGTATTTTCCTACCTCTTAACCTGTACCACTCCGTGGAAAAGCCTGGGTCTCCGACTTCCTCCTCTTTCCTTTCCCTTCCTTCCCTTCTCTTATTTTTCTTGTCCTTTTCTCTCTCCTTCTCTTCCTTCCTTTGCCCCTCCCTTCCTCCCTCCCTCCCTCCCTCCCTTCCTCCTCTTTCTTCCTTTCTCTCTTTCTCTTTCCTCCCTCCCCCCTCTCCCCTTCCCTC